>NC_056745.1:1141166557-1141461557 GCF_019279795.1 Protopterus annectens
GCCTTTGTTGTCTTTTGAATAAGGAGCCTGATTTTTCCTCACATTTCTGACCTGTCCCTCATTGAAGTGTTTATCTAGGAGTGAAATTACTGAGAATTATAGTCAGTAATTACAGACTACAGAGTTTTAGAAATTACATGTTAAACCCAAACCTTTTGATCTATTAACTTTTTTAAGTGAATTAGAATAGGTTGTCAGTATTGTAATTGCATTGAATAAATAGACCCCACTGCTCCATCATGTATGTCCTAAGGTGACCTCAGGGAAGATAGAAACCTCCCGTGGAGCAGAAGGGCAAAAGCTCGCTTGATCTTGATTTTCAGTATGAATACAGACAGTGAAAGTGGGGCCTCATGATTCTTCTGGCTTTTTGGGTTTTAAGCAGGAGGTGTCAGAAAAGTTACCACTGGGCTAAGTGGCTTGTGGAGGCCAAACATTCATAGCAACATCGCTTTTTCATCCTGTGATGTCAGCTCTTCCTATCATTGCGAAGCAGAATTTACCAAGTGTTGGATTGTTCACCCACTAATAGGGGATGTGAGCTGGGATTGGACTGTTGTGAGACAGGATAGTTTACCATACTGATGATGTGCTGTTGCAATAGTAATCCTGCTCAGTATGAGAGGAACTGTAGGTTCAGACATTTGGTGTCAGAGTTTAATGCATTAGTTTCTAAAGTAGGTCAACTTTCAGTAAAACTGAAAGAGAGAGAGGTGAAGACACTTGGAAAGGGGAAAAGTATTGTGTTAGGTGATACGTCCTGTGTTGAACTAACAGCATTTGGCTTCGATGAAGAGGTACTTTTTGAGTTCTATTCTGAATTTGGAATAAGTGTTGACTTCCTTTACATCACTGGGGAGAGCTTGCAAATGAATAGGTGACTGAAAGGAGTATGCATGTGCAGTGCTGTGGAGTTTGAATCTAGGTGTAATGAGACTTGGTATTGCTTTTGAGTATCTCATATTGTAGGAAGAGGTTATTTCATGATGTTTAGCTGCAAGGGAGTAAATGTCTGGATTCTAAGTAGTTTGTAGAGTTGGGGTCCTAACAATAGGACCCATGGATAAATTGCTTTGGATGATCTGGCTCCCTACTGAAATGCCTGCACTCAAAATGTTGAGAGCCGACCAGCTTAAAAAAAGACCGGAAACACAGAAAAAGAGCAAATCTCAAAAATTGCTCTTATCCTTTAAACTTCTATATGTGGTTAGTCCTGTACCCCCACACCCTTTGAACTTATATAAACCAACTCCAAGATTGCCATACCTTGGAGAAAAGGGAATATTCCGGGAAATGGCATCTCGGTCTTACTGTAGATACTGCAGGGACTCCGAGGATCATAGGATTTTTGGTCAATCTTTTTTTAAGTGTCCCGATGAAGCAGGGCTATGTTTGTAGTTATAATTGTTATACTTTTCAAATCAATAATATTAAATGTATTTTCATACTGCTATGTCTTATTATGGTTTGGGTTCTCTGTTATTTCTTAGTTGCCCTTATGATTTTCACACCTGTTAACTTTATGATTTTCACACCTGTTAACTGTTAAGCCTGATACTAGATCACAGTGATTAACAGACAAAACAACCTAATCAGCATTTTTAAAGCCTATCAGTGCTACCCAAATGAGATGGACCAATTTGGATTCCTTATGTTTTACGTAGGGTAGATATAATTGGGCATAGGTCATCAAGCATTACAAGCTCCCTGTTTCTAGTAGGGACACAGCTGCCAGGCCAGGATACATTTATGATTACCTATCCACTGATCCAGGTTGCACTTGAATAAATGTGGGGAAGAATTTTGTGTCTCATGAATGTAAAGTCTGCTGCAGAGAATGGGAAGTCTCTGAGGACATGCCTGTCTCTGCAACATGTCTTATTTATGTGGCAGGTGAGGCTGAGGACCCAGATTGAGTGCAGCTGATGTAATTTGATTTGTTAATATGCAATCAGTCCATTACAACTGGATCAGAAGGTAATTTGTAGACCAGACATAGACTGACACTTAGCAGTCTGTAAGAGACTGAGTATAAGTATAAGGCTTTGAGGTAGTTGCATAGGACATGTTGACAGCACCATATATTCTTTGTGTGAGGAATTTCTGCAGGCATGCCAGTGGTTGCATTTGCTTGGTCAGGTACATATTGGAGGGGTCATTGTACTCAATGATTGGTCCTGACCTGTATGCCATACCCTTGCTTATAAGCTGCATTGCACAGAAATATTTCTTAATTATATTAGACACATGGTAATCAAAGGCCAAGTCACTGTCTACATGTGTTCCCAAATACCTGACCACTTGGTCTATCCAGGGATGTATTATCAATATAGTAATTTGCAGGGTTGGCCCTCTTTCCAAAAAAGACTATTATGCACTTCTTAGCATTGAGTTTTATTCTGTGACTCTGGCAGCAGTTGTTACTCTGTGTTAGATCTTCTTGGCAGGTAGTTATGTCATTGGGGTATTTTTACTGCACCTAATTTAAAATCATCTGTGGACATAGTCAGCCAGAGGTCTTTGACATTAGTTTTGAATTCAGGGATGTAGATACCAAAGAAGAGTGGTTGTAGCACTGAGCCCTGTGAGAATCCATTACTGATCTGACATTTAGTGAAAGACTCACATATCCTTACTTCTTGCATCTTACCTGGGAGCCATTTGGCTATCCAGTCGGTAATATTGGGATTTATACTTAATTTTGTGAGCTTATCTACAATGTCCAAGTGGGATATTTTGTCAAATCCCTTGTCCAGGTTGAGGTAGGTAGCATTCACCATTTTGACCTCATCCATTGCTTTGGTAGCTTTCACAAAGTCCATGGATTGCTTACACTTGTGCAGATGAATAAAAGTTATAGTCTTCCAGTTTTTCAGTATGAAGCCTCTTTGGAGGTGTGATAGGCCTTCTTTACCCTGGGCCAGTAATCAAGGAGCCTCAATCCTCACCCCTAACACCGGTGAGAGGTAGTCACTAAACACTAAAAACAGGAATGATTTACACCATATTTTCAAATGCAGCTCTCTGCATCAAGCACAGTTGTCCCCAAAAGCACACTGGAAACACACCTCCAGACCTTGGACTGGACTCTGTCTCTCCAAATCCCAAACAAGACCCACTTTGGAGCACTGTGTCCCAGTTCCAAGTAACTGACACACCTGCACCTGGGTATTTAATTTTCACACACACACACACACACACACACACACACACACACACACACACTCCTGGTAAAGGCTGGCACAGAGTTACTAGCTGTGCCCACTTACGCCTTGACAATAAGGTAATGATGCCACCACCATCCAGTTACTAGCAGACTCTTACAAGGGTATTTATTTATACTGAGTAAAATCAATGCTAATATAAAAGGTAAACTGCAATCCAAGCAGCAAGTTTTTTGGAGTGGCCAAGGCATCACTAAAGTAAGCAAATGTACTCTCAAGATGTTAAAGGTAATATCTAAAAGACCAGCCGCAATGAAAGGTATAAAAATATTTCATAAGAAAATAATAAAATAGAAAACATGAGTATAGTAAATATCTACATGCAATAAACATCAGAGTTTCATTCACAGGAGAAATAAAAATAACAGTTGGACAGATTCAAGCATATGTAGAAAAACACTACCTAGCTAATCTCACTGTAATTTCTGACTGTCTAAAAAAGAACTGTTCCCTATCTAACTCAATTAGTATCACAAGGCAAGATATACTGCTGAGATGCTTAGTTCTACAAGGCAAGGTGATGATCTTCCCACAACTAACTGATTACAACAGAACTCAGCTAACTGAACAACTAACTGACTGACTGTGATAACTGTCATGGATTTTTATAACACGTTTCAAAGAAAACAAAACAAGCTGATCTGTGAGTTCCATCCCCTCAGTGCTGGTTATAGAATGGCATCACATTTGATCACATGACTGGTAGAGTATAGACTCAGAGCTTTTCTAAGATCTGTTGGAGTATTTGAAAGTTATAGAATTCTTTGTTTAAATATAAACATTTAATCAGTTATAATAACATTGCTGATACATTTTTAAGAATGTGTTCCAAAGACCAAATTACCACCATAACAGCTACAAAAAATGCAATATGAGGGTCATGCTGATCAAAGCTAGAAGTCTAAATCTCAAAATACACTTGCACAAAGCACTCAAACTGGAGAACATCGACATTTGTGCTGTAACAGAGACCTGGTTCAAGGCAGCAGAAAGCACCCCTGCACTACCAGGTTATAACACATTCTACACCTTTCGGCCCCAGAACTTGTAACGAAGCTCCAAAGGTGGTGCTGTTCCCATATTCATAAAGGATGCCCAAACCTCCAGACTTGTAGCCCAACATAATGCATCAGAGATACTTCAGGTGCATCTAACATTGGCTAAGACAGTGATTCAGGTCATAGCCTGCTATTGGTCCCCAACCATGTCCCAAGACTCACACTCCACTTTCCTAAGCACCCTGGAGAATACTAGGGTCCAACCTAACACTCTCATACTAGGTGACTTCAACTACCCCTCCATTATCTTTGAAAACTACTCATGTACCAGTACACTTGCCCAACGTTTCCTGGAATTCATTAATTCCAATCCCCTGAACCAGCTCATTCTTACCCTCACTAGAGGCAACAACATCCTTGACCTGGTCATTACTAACATTGGCAACCGTTGCTCTACACTAACTCTTCCCTGGTTATATCTGACCGCAAACTAATCACCTTGGAAATCCACATCCCTCCAACCCCAAACCCAAACCCGCCGCAAAGGTAACCACCATGAAAAACTGCTCCAAAGCTAACTTTGGGCTCCTAAAAACAGAGGTGGCTAACTTCACGGCACCCATGCAAATGGAGAATAGTTGCATGACTGCTGAATCATGCAACAATGCACTGTATGAACACGTAAACAGATGCATGGATCTCGCCATAACCAATAGAACCAAGACACTCTCCTCCAAAACACAGGAAGCCAATCTGGTGGTCTCCTGCCATAAACAAACTCTACAACAGAAGGCAGAAACTGATGTGGAATAAGGTAAAGTCCCAAGACTTGAAAAATTCCCTTATCAGCCTCAACAAAAAGTTGAGATCCCTCATCAGATCCTCTAAAGCTAGCTATGAATACAGAACTGCAGCAGATAGTAAAGACAATCACAAGGCCTTCTATAGCTATGTAAAGAATCTACATGGCAATACCCAGATTTGCTCTGAGCTACTGCACAATGGTACCTCCTATACCGAGCCAACAGATATTGCCAATATACTGGCCAACAGATTCAGTGCCAACTTTACCCCTCTCTCCCCCACCAAAGGACCAATCACAATGCCACTAGATTGCCAGGCAGTCAGTATTACTGCTGCACAGGTTAAGACCACACTGTCCAAGGCCAAGAATGCAGCTTCTATGGGATTTGACAATATCCTTGTCTGTGTTCTACATGGACTACAGAGGGAACTGGCACCTCACCTGTGTGCCCTGTTCAATTACAGCCTCACCTCAGGCTTTGTTCCTACTGAATGAAGCACTGCTACAGTCATCCCTTTCCACAAAGATGGAGTGACTACAGACCCTGAGAACTATTGCCCCGTTAGCCTGACAAGTCTGATATGCAAAGCTATGGAACACATCACCATGGACCTAATAAACAAGGATATAGGGAAGCTCCAAACTCTGGATCCCACACAGTTTGGTTTTGTGAAGGGCAGATAATGCCTGCTCAACCTGGTCGGCTTCTTTGAATCAGTCACCAGAGCTATGGATGAAGGCAAGGTAGTTCATACAGCCTACCTTGATCTGGCCAAGGCCTTTGATACCATTCCCCACTCAGAAATCATAGAAGAACTCACTAAGCTAGGAATCAACTCCTATATCACTAGGTGGGTTGCAAACTGGCTCACAGATAGAACCCAAAGTGTGAAAGTAGCTAACTCTAAGTCAGACTACCGACCAGTCACAAGTGGAGTCCCACAGGGTTTGGTCCTGGGTCCTATCCTGTTTGGTATCTACTTCTCTGAAGTCCAGGTCAACATGAAGGGAGTCTGGCTGACAAAGTTTGCAGACGATTGCAAGTTGGGAGCTATTATTAACTCCCCAAGTGATGTTGACATCCTACAGAAAGGCCTCACTGAGACCAGCAACTGTTGTCAGAATCATGGCCTTAAGCTCAATGCCAAAAAATGTGTCATCATCCCCTTTGGGAAAACCCATTTCCCATGAATTACCACATTGATGGTAGTCCACTGAACACATAAGGTGTTATAAGAAATCTGGGAACACAGGTTGACAGAAACCTCTCTTTTGACCACCACATTGCCACTGTGGTCAGAAAGTCCTTCTATGTGCTACATCTCATTACTAAGGGTTTTGCATCCAGGAAGAAAGAGGTCATTGTCTCCATCTACTCTTCCCTCAGTTATCAAGTACAATGACCATTTGGCATGTACCTCATTAGACACCTGCAACAACTGGAGAGGCTGAAAAAGTACCTCACAAAGAGGATCCTAGGCCTTAAACACTTGTCCTATATGGACAGGCTCAAAAAACTCCAACTATTCTCTATCTCATATCGCCTACTTAGAGGCAATCTCTGCTTGACTTACAAAGCCATGTCTGACCCAGCTCTGATAGAAATGCTACATCTAAAGAAATCCCAATCCCTCCACACCACACGCTCCAGAGAACTCAACCTCATTACCACAATCAACAGAACAAGCTAGAAGGACAGGTTCATAACCCAGAGACTGCCCATGCTATGGAATAGACTTCCCATACATGTCAAACAATGCACCTCACTGACCCTCTTCAAGAGAAATCTTGATAAGTGGATGGGAAATAGAAAATTCACCCCAGGGATCACTCCAGTGGCTCTACTCGACAGAGGCACTGAAAACTAAGGTCGGGTGGCACGATGCCAGGGTAATCCTATGGGCTAGGTTTGTAAAGGCTCTAGGGCCATTAGCCTAGTACACACCTATGAACCTATGAACCTATAAGCATCTGTACAAGTCAGCATGACAGCCAAATGTCAGAAAACCATCCACAGGTCTGTACAAGTCAATGTGATATTCAAATGACAGAAAACTATTACATAACTCCAACTAACTATGCTGGCATATGTTACACATACACTGCTCTACTCTCCCTGGCACAGATGGCAGTAACTTACATTTTCACAGGAGGCTGTGGCTGAATAGTGATTCTAGTAGGGCCCATAGTTCATATTTCCTGCTATTAAGGAGGCAGCCTTGGATAGTATCAGGTCCAAAGGATGAAGTGTTTTTGGCCTTGAAGAGCACTTTTAGGACCTGCTCCCTAGTGATAGTTGAGGGAGTTATGGTGGGAGTATTTCTTCAGAAGTGTCTGGGGTGAAACAGGGTTGCCAGATGTCCCTATTTGAGTGGGACTGTCCTGGGATCAGCAGCCTGATCTCAAGTCCCACACTGCCGGTTAAAATCCCAGTGAAACAGACTCTGTTTTTTTTTCGATTGGCCCTTATGACGATATATGAGCCAATCAAAAATTCACAAAACGGAGCTACTTCTGTTTAATGCAGAACTGCAAGGTGTTCCACATTAAAGACCTTTTTTTTTTGGTCTTCACTTAGCGTGAAGGACGTTTTTTTTTTTTTTTTTTTGGTCACTGCCTGCCTCATAAGAAATCTGGCATCCTTGGGGTGAAAGCACTTTAAAATTAGATCTGAAATTATCAGTCAGTAAATTAGCTACATCCTCCACTGAGAGCAAATATTATCCACTATTAAGAAGTCTATAAGGGACAGATGTAGACCATCTCTGGCCGAACAGTGCAGTTTATCCACCATGTCCACCACAGGCTGACAGATATTGTACCCCCATGACACCAAAAAATTAAGCCAATTATTAATGTCAATTATATTTCGTTCATCCTTGGAGAAGGTAGAATGCTGATAAATGCAAATGAACTGGACAGGGCGTCACCCATATAAATAAGTTGTAAAGCTTTGCATGTTTTCCTATTCTCATTTATAAAGGAAAAGTGTAAGCAGGTCACTTTATCCACTTGAGTAGCCAGATATTCCTGCCCCCCTAATAAACACAGTGAGTACTGTCTTCAGTGGTTATCCCTCAAAGTTCTGATCTTCCTGGTTTGAGATTATCAATACTATACTTATAAGCTGGGTGACATAGACTGATTTTCTTACTACCTTGGCCACACGATTGTCAAAGGCCAGATTACTGTCTATATATATTCCCAGATCCCTGATTATCAGGTCAACTCTTGCAGGTGTTATTAATGGAACAATTAGCCTGAGTGGCTGTTTTCCCAAAAAGTACTATAATGCATTTCTTGGCATTGAGTTTTAATCCGTGACTTTCACACTAATCATTTGTCTGTGTTAGACCGTCTTGCAAGATGTTTGTGTCTTGGGAGGCAATCTATGATATCTCCAAATTTGGAGTAATCTGCGAACTTGTTCAGATATAGGCCCTTGATATTTGCCTTTACCTCCAGAAATAGATGCCAAATAGGAGCAGTCCCAGCATGAGACCCTCAGGTACGCTGCTGGTGGTCTCTTAGTGGAAGTGGTCTCCGCAGTCCTGAAATCCAGGGTCCTGTCTCTGAACCAGCTGTCAATTCAAACAATTATGTAGGGGTTTATGCCCAGTTTGGTAAGTTTATCAACTATACCCAAGTGGGGTATTGCAGTGAAGCTTTAACCATGTCCAGGTAGGTGGTATGCATTGTTTTATCCTCATACATTGTCTTGGTGACCTTCTTAAAGAAGTTTACCAGGTTCAGTAGGCATGACCTTCCCATGACAAAGTCAGATTGGATTGGGCCCAGTGTCTGAATTCTACCTGTGTCTGTTGATCATTTTCATGGCAACGCATTCCATGGCTTTGCATATTCCACTAGTTAGACTAATTGGTCTGTAGTTTCTGGGGTCGGTTGATGGTCCACCTTTTGAAGTGGGATAACAATTTCAGTCTTCCATTCTCATTGTACAAAGCCTATTTGGAAGATATAGTTGACAAGTCAGTCAAGTGGTCCTGATTGGTCATGTTTCAAACTATTTTGGAGGTATCCTAGGATACTGTCGGGGTACTAAGGCTGCATTTTTGGCTTTAGCGAGTGGCATCAGGACCTGCTCCCTGCTAACAATTGGGAGGAGGTTATGCTATTAGATATTTCATGGTGAGAGGCAAATGAGGGAGTGGGATGTGAAATTTGGGCTGAATTTGCCAGTCAGCAGATTCACTATGTTGCTCTGCTCAGTTTAGGGTGGCACAATTGGCCACCAGTTCAGCACACTGTTTTGTGCTGCTTTTGAGGTTATGGACACAGCTGTAGAAGGCTTATGGTTGTCTTTAGCCACTGATAGGTTCTGATCTTGTAAATGGCATTGTTGGACTTAATTAGTCCTCTTAATTTCCTGTTTAGTTTAATTATAGATTTCTTATCATTATGGGAGTTACTCTTCCTGATTTTAGCCATGACTTTTTTTCTTTTGTTACACACCATGTTATAGTTAGAATTCTAGCAGTGTGGTTTGTTTTAGAGTTCGTTTTGGGCTTACTTGTAGTAGGTACATCAGCCTCTATACAGCCATTTATATAGTTGCACAGGGTCTTTGCGAACAGTTCTGCATAGGTTGCTGTAATTTCAGGGTTAAGAGATGCACTGAGATTTGAGAAAGTATTGTATAATAGGATGTAGGTTCCTTTGGAGTAGCACCTAACTGTTGCAAGGTTTACTAGAGTAAAAAGGTGATTTATATATCAAAGGAAATTGCTTTGTGGTACAACGTCACCAAGGAAATGACACTGGGGTGTGTGGAGCACTCTTCCATACTAGTGACTACTGGGTATAGTAAGTTTGCACCTCTGGTGGGTGTGCGCACTATCTGGTTAAGAGTAGTTGTGTTAATAAAGTCCAGGAATCATTGTGCCTGTGAGTTTGGGTTAGGTACTACCCCGTCTATTGAGGGGTAGTTAAAGTTTCCCATTAATAGGGCATTTGGTTTAATGCTGAGCATCTCCTGTAGGTCTAAGTACAGGCCATGCGATTCTTGGGGCATAGAGGGTGATGTTTAACTTGCTAGGATATGGTATGGAATTTTTGTCTATGGTGATTTGCACATAGATTAACTCCAGAGCATCATCTTCTTAGCCTAGAGGTATACTTATTGCTAATGTAGATTTATAATTGCTGCCACTGCAATGAAGCATTAGGGGCTACTTTACTCCTGACTAATGTCCTTCTGATGAGACATTAAACCAAAGCTTTAAGGGCTTGAGTCAGTAGCAGCTTAGGGTGATTTTAGTGATCCCACAGCACCTTCCAAAATGAGGAGCTGAAGTTCCTGATGCCAGGCCAAATTTCACCTAGTAGTAAACTCCTTGGTTTTCCACTTGCAAACAGGCCGGTACCTACTGGGACTAACCCAGTCAATAAAATATAGATCAATAAATAATGTGTGTGTGTGTGTGTGTGTGTGTGTGTGTGTGTGTGTGTGTGTGTGTGTGTGTGTGTGTGTGTGTGTGTGTGTGTGTGTGTGCATATTGCTTAATATATTTTTATATCTATCCATATATGTATGTGCTTGATTTACAGGTGTGTGTGTGTGTGTGTGTGTGTGTGTGTGTGTGTGTGTGTGTGTGTGTGTGTGTGTGTGTGTGTGTGTGTTTGTGTGGCTCCCAGAAAGTATAGAACAACAGTGAATGCCTGTGTGTATGGGGTATAGTCACAATGTAATGGACAACCAGTTTGCAACTGTGGGTTGAAAGATGGCTGAGCAAGAGATAGCTATGTCAATGGATCTACTTCAGTAGGTCAAATTACCAAAACACAAAAACTGAAATAATCGAGACAAAGAAACTAAAACAGCACAATAATGAAAATTTAAAACATCGAACCTTGCAACATCGAAGTATGTTAACTTCTTTCTTTTCTTTGGTATTCCTGTATATTACCTTTGTAACTCTATAAGTTTGTACTATGTACTGGCAAAAGTCATGGCAGACATCACACACCCGGCACTCTTGGTGCTGTGTATACTACAAACATATCTTAAAAAGGAAAGGAAGGTCTAATGTTAGAAAGATTTGTATACAATTTAGAAAAAAGTTTTATAACACGAAGATACTGGGCATGGAAGTACAAAGCAAAAGACAAGTGTAAAGGTAGAGAGATAACAGCATGCATTTCTAACGGAGAAAAACTACTTAAATCAGTTGGATATAACCATAACAGAAATCCTTCAGAAATTCAAATGTATGTGATTTGCCATGATTTAAAACAGACAGCTTCTTTGTCAAGGGATACCCCTTGTTTAATTGTGGATGATGTTATGGTTGTCCTAGCAGTGAAGCATTGCTGCAGCAGGTAAATAGAGTTTGAAGAAAAGCTGTAGTAGTTACTGGTGATAATCACTTACCACTGGATAATATTGAAGTCCCTAATTTTCCATTAAATATATGATATTTTATTCAAAAGAGATTGTCCAATTCCTAAACTGTTAACACTGTTGTATTTACCTCTTTAGGAAAATTGTTTGATTTAAGCAGAGCTACAATTTTGCTAATGGATGGTACATATTTTTATAAAGGGACTATTTGTAGACAATTATATAGTTTTTTGACCTCCTATTACTTAGGAAAACTAATGGTAAAATTGTCATATTTTTAAAAATTGTCATATTTTATGTTTTTAAACCTTTTAAAGTATGTTATATGGAATATTTTAACAAAGGTTTCATACATTTCTTAACTGTGAAGGTATTTATACCATTTGTGTTAAAATTGTTGGTATACCAAGAAACTTCACTAGAGGGAGTTCAAATGCAAGATTAAAGCATTATTTCACATGCGCTTTTATAGTTAACAGAAATATTTATTTTAACTATCCCTTCCTTAAACCAGTTTCATAAGTTTAGATAACATTTTATGGCATTTTACTCAGAATATATTTATATAGTTATAGCTTTTTATGATGCAATGAAGGTTTTTAGCATGTTTTTTAACATTGGTTTCACTGCAAATGTATAGTACTTTTAGAATGGTCTTTTAAATGTTTTATTAAATGTTATTGAAATTAATTGACAATTTAGGATGTAAATGAATGATATATAAGGGTCCTTGACAGAAGTAGTCCACATCTGATGAAGGCAGAAACGAAAACGTACTATTCATAGAGAGAGTTTATGTTTTGTCTTATTTTGGCTGAATAAAGTTGTGAATTTGGTTTATCAGTGGTTGACTACATATCAGAAACAAGCACAATGCAGCATGCAATGCACTTAACTGGCTTGGATGAGCTGGAAGTTAACAGAAATATTCTAATTTTTCAGAAGGTATAGTCAGTAAACATTGCTGAGCTCTGTATAAATGAGCCAAGCATTGCTCAAATGTGAAAACTTTATACAGACAGAGAAAATCAAAAAACAAGCAAAACAGATCTTTGGCCAATCATAACAGCACACTCTTAGGTTTCATCAATGATTTTCAAGCACAAAAGAGACGAGGCTACCGTTTACTCCCATTAGAGTGTAGACCAGTCTTGTACTTATTCTTGTTTACTTGTTTCCGTCTTCCACTAGCACCTTAACTAATAGCTCTGCAAGGTCCCCAAAGCTGTAAAACCACCTTTCCGGTCATGTAGCATCTGCCATATGTTCCTACATGCAGCTCATCTCAAGCCCGTGCCTCTCTCACGTACCCCATGGCCACTATTCTCCTTTAATCATGGCTACTTAGATGCAATTAGCAATGAATGCCACAATGCACAAACGCTCCAGATATCGTTGACCCATGCACTTTGGAGCTCCATTTACTTATTCCACTGTACCTATCAATATGGTGTGTATCCAGTCATGCACCACAACATGGAGTCAGGTCATATATTTCATTGTTAGTATTTCTAATTCCTACACTTTCCAGTTCATGGTCAGTTCTGGCAAAATATTTACAGTGCCCAGGCATGACCTATTCCCACTTCCATGTTTCAGGTTTCCTTGAAAATAGTATCATCAATTAACAGTATGTTGCCTACACTACCTATGCCTTCTTCCTTGGTGTTGCCTATCTCTCTGAACTCCAGTGCTGAATCATCTGGCTTCATGTCCTCCTGCATACCTTTTTCCTCTTCTACTTGTGCATTATGATCCCTAGTGTCTTTCTCATTTGCCTTGCTATCCTATACCATTTATGTTATGTTTGTTTGGTCTTTCTTCACTAAGGACTCTGGTGTCCCTGCTTCAGTATACTTTCATGCTTGTGTTTAATTTCTGCTTGTATTTCTATCTTTCCTGAGCTGATATCATCTTTCCTATCCCCATAACAGGTATCATTTTACTAATCACCTTCCTATTCTTCTAAATCTCAGCATTTCTTTCTTTTTGATACCTTACATCCCCATGGCCTCTTTTATAATCTCCAACTTCCTACAGCTGACTATCCTATGAGTGATACAGGGGGTTTAGTTTAGTGAGATTGCCAACAATTCCTGAATGGGGAATAGTACTGAATGTCTTAGCTGGATCAATATAGGCAATATGGACCATTTTGCCCTCATCCATTGCTTTGTTGATTTTCTCAAAAATGTACACCAGGTTCAGTAGGCATGTTCTAACTTTGATGAAACCAAACTTTGTTGGATCCAGTGTCTGAAGGTTCCCTGTATCTTTATTTATAATAACCATGATAATTCTTTCCATGGCTTCCCAAGTAACACTAGTCAGACAGACCGGTCTGTAATTACCTGGGAACGAACATGCGAAGATGGCCTGTTGTTGTGCAGAGTGATAACTAATGCAGTCCTCCATTTGACAGGCATAAAGCTAGTTAGGAGGATAAGTTTGAACAGTGATTTTAAAAAGCTTTATAGGTCATGCTTCATGCTATTTAGAAGGCATCTCAGGATATTATCCAGGTCCATAGATGTAGTATTTTTGCCTTAGAGAACACACTGACATCTTGTTTGCTAGTGATAGGCAGGGGTATTTGTTGAGATATCTCTTGAGAGGTATCACTAGGGGAAAAGTAGGGAGAAACTGGAGTTAAATTTATCAGCCGGTAGGTTTGTTATATCCTCTGTTTCTGTATAGGTGGTTCCATTTACAATTAGCTCAGCACACTGTTGTGTATTAGCTTTCAGGTTGCAGGCATAGCTGAAGAAGGTCTTCTGGTTGTCCTTTACCTGCAAGGATATTTTTATCTCAAATTTAGCTTTGGTAGACTTGATAATACTCCTGAATTACTTATTTTGTTTGATGAGGTGGGATTTGCCTTGGGCAATACACTTCCAAGTTTTTGCCATGGTTTTATTCAATTTTGTTATACAACTCAGTGATGTTGGGATTCCTGTGCTTATATTGGGAAGGTATGGCTGCCTAAAATAAGTTGTTTGCATTAGTGTATAGGATGTTTATGATAAGTTCCACATAGGCAGTGCAGTTTGGGGGCTTGAAATTTTGCCAGTGTGTCATTCAGTAGTAGGAGATTTGCACTGAAATGATTCCTAAATGTTTGTGGGTTTGATGTGGTCACAAGTTTTAGGTTAGTTTCAAAAGATACAGCTTTATGACCCAACTTGACAAACAAGGACATTACATGTGCATGGGTGCAAAGTTTCCTTTTGTTTCTGAGGAGCAGGTCAAGGATGTCTGCACCCCCTAGTGTGTACAGACTAGCTCATCCAGAATATTTATTTTGACAATGCCTTGGCCTGTGTATTTTAAAGTTGTGTATGTTTCTCAGTTTATAGTAGGGTAGTTGAAGTCACCCAAGAGTATAGGGTTGAATTCAATGCAGAGTGACTCCAGTTCATTTCAGTATGTAGTATGGGTGTTCTGAGTCATAGAAGGGGACATACAGCTTGCGATGATGTGGTATGGGACTTTGCTTATGGTGAGATGAACATGGAAAAGCTCAAGTACATCATACTGTTTGGCCAGTCTTGTTGTGTGACTGTGATAAATATTGAGACACCTCCACCTTTTGCCTCTTTCTGTGCAGTAGCTTAACTAAATGTGTGGAAATCATTATAGCCTTGCACTGCTGGGGTGCACTCCATGGTTTTAAACTACGTCTTTGGAAATACACAGATGTCCACATTTTCCAGAGTGAGGAGAGCTTGTAGGGAATAATGTTTTTTTTTAATTTAGATTTCTGACATTGCATGCCTTAACATTATTCTGAATTAGTTTTGCTATGTTGGAAGGTTTATCAGGTTGGTATTGCCTAAAAGGCACTATTGGGTTGGACAACATTTTAGCCAGTATTCAAAAGCCTAGTGAGAACAGCTGCAGACCATTCCTGCCAAAGCAGCATGGTCTGTCCACTGCATCCTTCCAAGCTGACAAATAATGTACCTCCATCAAATGACACAATAGGTCGGGTAAACTTTCAAATCTCTAAATACTGAAATTTCGAAGTTCAGTATTTCGAGACAAAAATAACAAAAGTTCAGTTATTCAAAACTGCATTTTATCGAATGTTAGGTTTCTGAATTTGTGGAAGTTGTGGTGTGGTGTGTAGACTATGGTGTGCTGTCTCATTAAGGTGTAGTATATTCTGGGGTTTAGAAATGGTGTCCAATGTGTGATTATGTCCGGATATAGGTAGGTTTGTGTTTTTTACGGGTTTTGAGTAGAAATGTTTTATTTTTTAATCTTTTTGGAAGTGTTAGGAGTAGGTTCAGGTATGTAAATGAATGTGTATGTGCAAGTGTTGATTTTTGTACATGTGTAGTGTGTGTTTTTCATGGGTGTACATGTGAAAGTGTGCAGTGGAATTGTAGGGCATGTAGCAGTGGGTTCACTGCATTGTTTGTGGTAGTGCAACCTCAGAGTTAGTATATATAAGTAACGGGGTGTGTGGGGTGCGGGGGGGGGGCTTGTCCCCTGCTTATATGTAGATTTCTTGGGTTTTGTTGGTGTGTGTGTTCTGTTGGTTTGTTATGGTGTAGGGTGGATGGTCATGTTTCTGTTTTTGTTTGTGTGGTGGAGGGTGTATTAACAAACTGAATGTTCCATACTGAAAATTCGGTATTATGAAGTTTCAGTAGTATGACATTTGTTTTTTTATTTTTTCGTTGTAGTGGGTTTTCAAATTGATCATCTCAAAATACTGAAATTCAGTATTTCAGTATTTCAAGATTTGAAAGTTGACCCACTAAGTCAAGTGTTAAAGTCAATTATCTTCTGCTAATATTGCAGCATCATCCTTGGCGAAGGTAAAATGTTGTTCAATGCTAGGCTCATACCAGCTTGGGACACATTATCTGGGAGCTCTACCTTGTCTCCCTTCATATAGTCCAGAGAGGTACATCTCAGGTCATTTACAACCACATGTACAACAATATAGTCATACAAAGAGGCCATTTGGCATAATGGTTAAGGTCTTTGCCTCCGATGCATAAGGTAAAAAGTTAAATCCCGACCACTGGCCAATGCCTGTTTGGAGCTTGCATGTTCTCCCTGCGACCCTGTCAGGTTCCTTCCGCCTCCAAAAAATGTGCTGATGGTTTCCATCTTAAACTCACCAAAAAGAATGGAGATGTGGGCAGCAGCACAAATGCCCTCTGGGAGGAAGAGTTGTATAAATCAAGTGCTTTGGTCAGCCACTGTGGGAAGAGAACTCATATCAAAGATTGCATGCCATGGCAGGAGTAGCCACTCAACAGTGTAAAATATGGACTAGGTTATTCAATTGTGTTGATTAATGTCACCAAATGGGCATGGGTATTTGCCAGTGATAAATGAGGTGAGGACTTAGCCTACTTTGACTTATGCCAGAGATCCATGCTAATTGTGAGATGGATGTATGTGCCCTTATTGTCCAGTGTGTGTCCACCCTAAATCCCAGTTTGGGTTACCTGGGATAGGTCTGTTGAGCAAACGCTGCATGTAAAACAAAACCAATCAACCTGCCAAACATGAATTTCCACACTCATTGTACAATCACTGACAAGAAGTGGATGACCTGATGGTAAGAAGAAGACCGGACATCCTGTGTATCTAGGAGACAAGATGAAAGGGTAGTGCAGCAAAGTCACTTGACATGGGATCCGGAGTCTGCTATTCAGGAGGAGGACAGACTAGAAATCTTGTAGGAACTGTGGTGAGGGAGGGGCTTCAGAACACAATGAGAGATGTCATCAGAATTAGTGACAAACACATGGCAGTCAGACTCCAGTATAATGATGTGGTAGTATCCACAATAACAGCCTCTTTCCCACAACAGGGTTGTGATAGTGAGGAAAAGACTGGATTCAATTGTAGGATCTACTAGATAAAGCAGGACAGCATGAATTGATGTTAATAATGGGTGACTTGATTGGAGATATTTGGACAGACAGAACAGGTTATGAGGACTGCTTGGGTTCACATGGGTGGGGCAACAGGAATAAAAAAGGAGAGGCCATTTTAGACTTCTGTCTAGCAAATGGCTTGGTAGTAGTCAAGATATGGTTCAGAAAGAGAAACAGTCACATCACATACAAGAGTGACCAACATGCAACTCAGGTAGACTTCCTCCTAGTAAGCAAAGGGCACCGGGGTAGACTTAGAGACCTGCAAAGTCATTCCCAGTGAAACAGGTAGCGCACAGCATAAACCACCTGTTGCCACAGTCACCCGGAAGCAGTGATAAAAGAAGGCTCTAAGGTCAACAGAGATCAGGCTTAAGATCTGAAAGCACAACAGTTCATTGAATTACTCAGGGGTCTAGCACCTTGAGAGGAAGAGGAAATAGGTGGACTTGAAGAAGAAGAAGAATGGCATTGACTCAAAGTAGAATGTGTGAGGACTACAGAACAGATATGCATCTAAACCAGGTATGGAAATAAGTTGCATAATGAAACCTGGTGGTGGAATGCAGAAGACCAGGAAGTTCTCAAAAGAAAGGAGTGCAGGAAAAAGTGGGGGATAGAAAAGATGGCATAGGTAAGAAAAGAATATGGGTTGGCTAACAAGGAAGCTAGGCAAGGAATTGCAATAACAAAGAACAAGGTAGCAGACACTCTCTGCCATTTTCTGGAAAGTAAGTCATTAGATGGCACAAAGAAACTATATCAGGTTGCAAGGCAAAAGCAAAAAGATAAAGAAGAGAGTCAGATACTACCCTTCGTAAGGGATGCCAGCAATAACCTACTCACCAGTCCACAGGACATCAAAGGCAGATGGAAGGAGCACGTCTGAATGAAGAAAAGCTCACAAAAGCTGTACTTTCCCAAACACAACCTATGATAGATGAGGAGGAGCCCACCATAGAAGAAGTAAGAACAGTACTAAGGAAAATTAAGTCAGGGGAAAGTAGCAGGCTCAGATGAGTTCACAGCAGATATAATAAAATGCTGGATGAGATGGGGAAAAATTGCTCATGAGGATGCTCATAGCAGTGGGAAGAGAAAAGCACATCTCAGATGGCTGGAGAATAAGCATACTAGTGCCAGTGCTGAAAAGCAAAGAGGATATTCATACCTATGGGCAGAACAGAAGTATCAAACTCTCACATTGCATGAAAGTCCTGGACAGAGTGATTGATAAATGAGTATGCAGAGTAGTAGAAAGTACGATGAGAGATGAGAAGTTTGGTTCTAGATCAGGATGCAGCACAAATAACCCAATGTTTACAGTCAGACAGATAGGTGAAAAGATGCTAGAGATGAGGAAAGAGTCCAATTGGGTATTACTAGACTTGGAGAAAGCATGTGACAAGGTCCTAAGAAAGCTGATTTGGGCAGTCCTGGAGTGGTTAAAAATCCCAGAAACATTGATATAATTAGTAAAAGCTGTGTACAGTGTCTGGTCTTACAGAGGGGTTTCTAGTGGGAGTAGGTATCTACAGGGATGCATCTCTGAGCCCATTGCTGTTCATAAGGTTTCTTCTAAACTCCACCATTTGCTGCAATTGCAACTGTTTTATCTCTACTTATTTTCATCCCATGAACCCAACATTTTGCTGATGTTCTTGTTCAGAGTCTGCCTGTAATGCCATATCATTTGCATAAAGCAACTTTGTTAACCTGTCCCCTCCCACCTGTTTTCTAATGTAGTCCATCACCAGTATGAACAACACTGAGCTCAGAGCTGAACCCTGATGCACAGTTACTCCCACTGGGAACTCCACTGTAGTTTGAACACTGTGCATTAGGTCTTTGTTCATTGCCAGCACTAATTCTATGTTTCTGGGGCTTAGAATCATTGCAGGACTGCCCAAATCAACTATCTTCTGACCTTTTCACATGCTTTCTCCAAGTCTATATCTGCTCAGTTGGACTCTGTCCTCATCTCTACCTTCTTCTCAACTATGACCCTCACTGCAAACACTGAATCAGTTGTGCTGCATCCTGACCTGAATCCAAACGGCCTGTTTCCCATCTTACTTTTAACTGCTCTGCATATTCATTTATCAGTCACCTCTCTACAACGTTTTTTACAGAAATTACTTTATCCCAGTTAAAACTCACAGAATAAGTTGATCTATTTTGAGTGGTTTATGTGATAGTAAGGCCAAAAAAAAGTTAAAAATATATTAAAACTGAATTATAAAGTCTCCAGTGAACAGAAAAATCAAGATAGCCATAGTGAAAAGAATGTGTTTTACCGCAGATGTAATTACAAGCTAGATAACAAGGACTGCATGCAATCAAGTTTATAGTATAGACTCTGTTGCAAAAGAAATCATTTTGATAAGTTATGCAAAAAGAAATTTACTGTTTAAAAAAGTTCATGCATTACAGTGTAAAAAATAAACAGGTTTACTGTTGAGAAGAGTTCATGTAATATTCAAAGACAATGAAACAGAGTTATTTGTGGTCCTGATTTGTTGTCTGAATGTGCAATGTGAATAGTGTACAAAGAAAACAGAAAAGCAGTAACCAGAAAACGAGAGAGAAAGATGTAAAAATGCTAATACTTAACCAAGCTATAGTATTTACAGAAAATAAAACTAAAAATAATATAATGTTTACTCAAACATTTAAACAGTTTGGAGGGATATTGTGGAGTCTGTAAAACAATGACAATTTAAAACGTTTGTTCAGTGTTAGGCACAAAGAATTTTCATCTATTTGGTATGGTAGAAGGAGTGTTTATAAGACAAAAAGAGATAAATACATTGATATCATTGCTTACTGTTGCTTGGTAATGATGTTTGAGAAAAATAGTCTGTTCACTGCCAATATACAATAGAAATTGGACTAGATTCTTAGCAAGTGGGATACTGTCACACTGGATATGGAAGCTGTGTATTGCTGGAAATCAACATTACACTTTCTAAGTCTGAAAAATGAACAGATAAAACATAATGTAGGCAGATAGAAGCCAAGGCTAATGTCTTAGAACAGGTGAGGTTGTAAGAAAGTGAAATGGAAAGTGAGTGGAAGGAGTTTGGGGAACAGTTGAACACGGCATCCACAAAAAACCCTGTAGTGCATAATCCATAAAAACAAATTTGTCACACAGCAGATCTTCCTTTGAATTTCCAATTGCTTCCTCCACCACAAAACTCTGTAGTGCATAATCCATAAAAACAAATTTGTCACACAGCAGCTCTTCCTTTGAATTTCCAATTGCTTCCTCCACCACAAAACTCTGTAGTGCATAATCCATAAAAACAAAGTTGTCACACAGCAGCTCTTCCTTTGAATTTCCAATTGCTTCCTCCACAACAAAACCCTGTAGTGCATAATCCATAAAAACAAAGTTGTCACACAGCAGCTCTTCCTTTGAATTTCCAATTGCTTCCTCCACCACAAAACCCTGTAGTGCATAATCCATAAAAACAAAGTTGTCACACAGCAGCTCTTCCTTTGAATTTCCAATTGCTTCCTCCACCACGCATGAATCCTACAGTAGCTTTATTCAGTTCCCCACAGTCATGATGGAAATATTTACGATAACTTAAAGCTTCTAAAATTCTTTCGATAAAGAGTAATAATACTTACATGTACATAATAAAATACCCACTGCATTTTACAATAATAAAATATATTTTTTTAACTGTTCCATTGTACTAGCTATACACAGAGTGCAGAGTGCAGCAGTTGGTCAGTGTCACCCCTGTGCAAGTTTACCACATTCATAAAAGGTTTGTAACCCCACCAGTACCTCTCTTGACTGTCCTCAGTTTTTCTTTTACATTTAAGATCAGGGGTGTGGGTAGCAAAATATTGAAATTTTGTGTAAAACGTAATGTTGTTAGCCCCCACCACTCACCTATCATTATAAAAAGCTCCTGGTTGCGTTAATATGTAAGTACCCAAGGCACTTGTAAGACTCTCCTACCAGGTGATGCCTATTATAATTAAAAAAGAGTTTTACTTTCACTGACATTTGTATTCATTGCAGTGGTTCTCTTCAATGTTTACCATGTTGCACATTTTAATGGTTACTTAGTTTTCTTTTAACGTGCTTGTGCCTTTATTTGGTTAAGTTGTTGAAAGTCTACTTGCTGAACCTGTAAAAAAGCAGGTAGAGTTAATCAAATAGCTGATCTAATGTACCAGCTTTGTTATTGTGTGAGATCGCAATGCAGAGGGAACTGGTGAATTTGCCCTATTCCCACTGTCATGCGATCTCAGAGTTGCTATACAGAATTAGCTGGGGTTGTTGTGAGTATAGGGGTAAAAACATGTTTTACAGTGTTTTTTTATTAGTTGGTGATTGACAGATTGTGTTTGATTACTTGCCATCTGATATTTTGCATTTTTGAGGGATGGTCATGTATTTATTACAGCAGCATTAACAAATTAACATTCTCGAGTTATACATGCATCATTCAACCTTAAAAGAATAAATATCAGGAGGTGATCATTAATCTTTGACGAGAATTTCAACATACCAATCTAGCTTATTAAATCAAGGAGCATATATAATATAACAGCATATACAAATAAAAATACATTAATATAAAAATATTTAAAAATAAACCATATTAGTCTCTGTACTGTCCTTATACATATGTCATAGCAACCGTCAAGATACATATTTAGTCTGAGAACATTTTCTGACAATTCTGTTTCCTCTCCTTTCCACTTCATCTGTAATTTCAATTTCATTAAAGACTATCCATCCTACTGCAGATTTTGGTCTTCTAGATTTTTAGCTGCCAAAAGTTATAACTTTTGATATTTATTCATACATCAGTCTTAAAGATTTGTCAGTATGTATTGCATGCAAATTTTGGTCTTCTAGTTACAAATTTTTTGTTGCCAAAAGTTGCAACTTTCTGTATGTATTCATCAGGCTTAAAGATTTGTCATTATGAATTAACATACCTTAATAAGCACCAATGTTTTCCTAAAAGTCTTTCTGTTACCCCTAGTTGGCCTTGTACAATGTTTCATAATAATCCCCAAAATTCTCTCTTGTGATTACTGAGTCTTTATTCAAAGAATCTTCTTCTCATATTCACAATAACAGTACAAATATGCATGATCTCTGATGCCTTACTGTTGCTGTTAGATATTCAGGGGACTTGTAAAAATACTGTTCCAAAGTAAGTGTATTAAACATGGCATCTACCCACATGCTGTGCAGCCTTCACCCTCTTCTTAAGTATAATTTTACCTCCATGAAACTTAGTAAGGCTAGTGCAACCAACTTTTCTCTCAAGGTGTCTCTACTGTTAGATGATAAAACATCTCTCTCCAGTTCAGTTTTTGTCTCACTCTATCCTTAAACTAGCAAAGACCTCTCTTCAACACCCAGTGGACGACACTATCTTGAATCAATTGATTGCATTGTTTCAATCAAACATCAATATCTCTCGACATATATAGTTATAGCAACACACAAAACAAATGCAGCATAATCAGAAATCATTTTATTTTATTTTATTTTATATTTTGCTTGTACTCCAAGATCTTGGCTAATGGCTCCCCTCCCTTCATCCAACTAGCCAGTTCATTATGGTGGCAAGGCAGCTGAGTAATGTCAGCATAGGTATGAGCTCTATGACCTATTCCTTCCTTCATTCCTGCCTTGAGACCCCAACCAGACCTCCATTCCTTGGCAAAAGTCATGTGGTACGGAGTGAGTCAGTGTGGGACCATAACCTCACACTTCAGAGGACCCTATAAGCCCACAACTCCTGCCTTCTAAAGGGAAGTGTGCCCCCACAAGCCATTTCATTTCAGCAGTACAATACAAATGCATTTAAGTTGGTATAATGGTTAAGGTTTTTACCTTAAAGACACAAGTTACAGGGTTTGATTCTCACATGGGGTAACTGGCTAGGCTTAAAATGGTCCACAAGGGCAGTTAGCCTAGTACTAATCCATGAACCTATGAACCTTATGACAATTCATGCTCAGCCAGCTGGGAACTCTACAAGATGGCAACCTAGTGCTTCTGCTAGGTTTCACTCATGTGAGAGGCCAGAGCCACTTACATGCCCCAAACGTGAGTGCTTGGTGTGGCACTTCTTCCAGCTGTACATAATGAACATCTGCTGCATTTGAAATTTTTTTTTTTGGTTACAATAATTTAAGTCAGTTCTTTAATATGTCAAAAGTCATACAGAGGTTTGTTGTCACTGAGGCTCATTATACCTATAGTTACTGTCGTTCATTTGTCTCTATACAAATAATGAGCAGGATTGTGGTTTTGTTTAGATGCTTTAATATCCAGAAACACATCAGAATGGATAGCAGCATCTGGAAATATGAACGACCTAACTAGCATACGTACATGTTCACATCTCAACAGCTAACTACAAAATGGCAGTCTGAGTTGCACATGCCCAGTATTTATATACTTGTGCAGGCTCTTGGATAGCTTCTTAAAGATATATACACACTCATTGAGCTACATCCTCCCTCTTACAGAGATTGCCCTTTGAAAAAACAATGTTAGAGCTAGACATGCATAACTGTATACATTAGAAACAAAACACAATGTTCATGTCCAAGTTGCTTCATATCTATTGCAAGGTTTAGGGATTCAACCATATCTCATAACATAACAGTTGGGACTAAATTTAGAAATAGAGCAGTCTATGCTGCACAACTCATATCAGGAACATCTGGATTTGTCACAGGAATGGGAATGCCCTCTGGAACTTCCTCTTGAATTGGAACATCAGATAACTCACTCTGAGATAAAGAGTCACTCTCACAGGCTATCTGCTGTGGTATAGGCTTGGATACCAGTCTCAAATGTTTCTGATTTGACCTAAAGATTGCTCCTTCTGATGCTATAGTGTACACTCTCAGCTCTGGACAAATATTCTTCATTACACCAATCCGATCATAACCTCTGGACATTTGAATCCTTACCACCGCTCCTCTTTGTAATGCGTTCAGTGGCTTGCTGGCCTTATTATAGTAGGACTTCCGAGATACGCACTTCTTCAACACATTGGCTTTCACTGATCTGTTGTTCTTGATACATGGAACCAACAACAGACTACTGATTGGTAATGTGGTTCTGGTTTGCCTAGACAGAAATCTCTGAGCAGGTGAACCAAGATGTTTATTACGAGGAACATTACTGAGATTTAAGAGATTCAGGAAGACATCACTATTATCTTGTTTTGATTTCTCAAGTACCTGCTTTGCACTTTGAACTAGAACTAGCAGTTCTGCCAAGCCATTTGACTGTGGGTACTATAGACTACTTGTGACATGAGTAAAGCCCCATTCTTCAGCAAATCTTTTGAACTGTTGGCTTGTAAACTGTGTGACATTGTCTGAAATAACTGTGTGCAGACTTCCATGTACAGCAAAATGATGTTTCATCTTAGTAATGACTGTATTGGATGCTAGGTTAGGAAGTAAGTAAATCTCGAACCAACTGGAGTAAGAGTCTACTAACACCAAATAATGCTGACCATTCCACTAGAAGATATCTGGGGTTACTATTGACCAAGGTAGCTCTGGAATGTGATTGAGCTGAAGTGTTTTTTTCTTTTGATGTGGCTTTGTATGATTACACACAGAACAAGATAAAAGTGCTCTCTCAATGTCTTGTGTCATAGATGGCCAAAATACTATCTTGTGCCCTTCTTTTGGTAGACAATACAAGATAGTAATTGTAAAATAGTGTGTGTATTGTATCTTTAAGAAGCATTTCCAAGGACAGCACATGCATGTGCTAGTTTAAGTGCCATTTTGAGAGTGCAGCCAGAGTGTCAGCATGTATGAATGTGATAGCTAGTTTGCTTATAAAACCAAATCAAAAATAAAACTAGTGAAAATGCAAAAAATGCCACGGCAACCTTTGTCAAACAGTGAAAGTGCCTAAACGCAAGTTTAATGTTACCAAAAGATCAAGCGTTTTTGCCACAAGCCTCTTGTGGCTTCATCAGAGTTAACACATAAAAATTTGCATGACCTGCCTTAAATACTTTTTAGGCAGGAAATGACATATTTAATTACACCATTTTAAAATTTTTTAAAAAGCTTTAAGACATTTAAAATCTAACTGAAACGTATAAAAAATGAAACACGTTTCCCTGAAAACTACTTAATAATTGCACCATAGAGACACATATAATAAACATAAAAAATAAATTAAATTAAAAGTAAATCCCTTTGAAAATATGGTGTACATGTATATCTTACACTATAATACACTATACATAAAAACACTAATATTGTGTTTTATGTATGTATACTTAGTTGTCACAAAAAGGGCCCCTGACTTAATACAAAAACTATGAAAACTAATAAAAATACAATAGTAATATCAAGTGTTATAAACAGATTAGGACAATAATATCTAATTGCAGAAACAAGTCTGCCAGAACTCAAGGACTTAATTATCTCAAATAACTTCTCAACTTAAGAACAGCTGCGATGTTACAGTTTTCATTCAGCCCTGGTACTCTAAAGGCATCAAGTTTAAGTTGCCATTCTAAATCTAAGTTTTCTAGTAGAAGTGAAAAAGGACCTCCTCTAACAGAATTTGGTATATGATCAATAGCCGTAAATTTGAAGCTGTGGCCAGGGTAAGAGAGAACGTGCTTAGCCAAAGCATTTTGGCAATTACTCTTTCTTATTGCATAATCGTGCTCATAAATGCGATCACGGAGTCTTCGATCCGTTTTCCCTATATAAAATCCACTACAGCATTTACAGAGCGTGATGTAAACCACAGATTTCGTTTCACAATTCATCTTGTGGAATATCTGGTATCTCTTATTTTTAATAGTGAAACTATTTCCTATTTTGACCAGTTTACACCAGTTGCAAAACCCACATATAGCCATACCTTTTTGCCTACTAAAAACACTATTATTAAAATTCCTCTGTGTTAATTCTTTAAGATTGTTTCCTCTTCTGTATGTTACCCTATGCATAGGTCCCAACTTTTCAACTAGTAAGCTGTCATTTGCTATAAAATGCCAATTTTTACATATTATAGTCCAAATCACTTGGGAATCCATAGAGAAAGTTGTGATAAAGTTTAATTTAAAGTTACACTCGCCTTGAGACGAATCTGCTAAAACCTGTGTACCACCATTAACTACAAGAGGGCTAGGGTTATAAATATCTACTCTCCTTTGAGTTACTTCTTTTTCACATAAAAGTGGTTGATAAAATCCAGTAATCCTTTTATTAGGAACTTCATCTATGAGTTCCTCCAAGAGGGGTAGAGGGTAACCCCTGCTTGAAAACATATCTTTTGGGAAGTCGCACTCAAGATGGAGTGCTCGCACAAGTTGTCCCTTTACAATAGACCGTTTTTGTTTAAACGGGTGTGCGCTGGAAAAATGAAGGAAAGAGTTGCAGTACGTCGACTTCCTAAAGATACTAGACAGGAACTCCTCCTTGTTATTATCTTTAACAAGTTTAACATCTAAAAAATCTATCTCTGTGATAGAAAACTTTGAAGTAAATTTAAGGATATCAGTAGTTGAATTTAATGAAGTAACAAAAGAGTCAGCTTCAGAGGAATCACCATGAAAAAGGATGAAGACATCATCCAAAAATCTGGTGTAAAAACGGACATGTTGCATCAAGTCCGGTCTGTTCCTTAGGAATTGTTGTTCCCAGTAACCCCCATAGCTACCGAAAGTAATAATCTTTGTCAAACAAGAAGTAGTTAGATGTCAGGACTATATCTAAAAGTTATGTTACTAACTGAATCTCACTTTTAGCAGCTCCAATTTCTCCATGAGTAACCCAATCCACTCTACGGCCTCCAAATTGGGTATCGAGGTGTATAGATCTACCACATCGATAGTAAGAAAATTATCCATACTATTGAAAGGTATCTCATTGATTTGCTTTAAAAAGGACCAAGAGTCTTTGCATAACCCTGGTATAAACTGTAAATATTTTGATAAGATAGTATCTATAAGTCGTGAGCTGGGGTATGTCATGGAGGACCTACCATCAACTAAGGCCCTCATAGGGGGGTCCTCCAGATTTTTATGAATCTTGGGGACTCCAAACATCACCGGAATTTTAGGAAATGTGATGTCAATAAATCGGTAGGTATCTATGTCTATTTTAGACGCTAAATATAAGTCCCTTAAGAAGCCCCTGATTCTTTGGTAGGTCCCATTAACTTTGTTAATTGAGACTGGCGAATAAGCTTCAGTTTGCAAAACCAAGATCATTTTCTCTTTGTATTGTTCTTCACTAAATATCACCAACCCTCCTCCTTTATCCGGTTTAATAAACCTGACAGCTTGTCGACAAAGGTGATTTAAAGCTTCCATTTGTTCCTTTGTAATATTCGACTTATAGGGCCCAAAATCTCTTCTATTGGTTCTCGTAGGGAGTTGGTTCCTAAAGTCGACTTCGCATACAGTTTCAAAAATCTGTAGCATAGAATGTAGTGGTGGGTTGAACACACTCGACAATTTAAGTGGGAGGTCAATTTGACATGGTTCACTGTCGAACAACACTTGTAAATTTAACTTACGTACAAAACTTTTGAGATCTAAGATAGTCTCAGATATCTTACTGTTTCTATTAGGAACAAAAGAATTACCTAAAGCTAACATTTCGATTAATTCCTCATCAGGGACAAAGTCAGAATAATTATAAATCTTAAAATCACCTTTTTTATTTGTCAAAATAATAGGACCACTAGGTAAAGGGGAAGATAGGAAACTAACGTCCATATCTATTATTGGCGATTCCTGTTCTTGTTTCGCCAATTGCGGTTGTTGCGAGGTCCTAAAAAATTGTTATTATTATTATTGGTATTATTAGAGAAAGAGTCAGATGAATGGGTGTTGTTATTCGTCTTATTTGCCCTGTTTTTGAGCCTATTACTACGTCTAGGACCGGCAACGACTGCCCAATCACCCTCTTCATCACCTTCATCCTCTTCATCAATAACCCACCCTTCTGAGTGTCGGATGGAATTGTTAGCATCCTGTTCATTAGGGACATTATTTTTAACTAACATTTCCAATTTAGGGTACGCTGTTTTCTTAGAATAAGCTATTCTATCCCTTACCAATTTTTTAGTTTTATTTGACTTCAATTTTAACAATAAGACGTCAATACTATTCAAAACTCGCTGATAATCATATTTATACCTGACAAAGTCTATGTCAGCTTTAATTTCATTATCTAGCCCATTAATATCAACAGTAAGCATTGCAATATGTTTGACATGATGTTTTACAATAAGTTGTAACAATTGTGCACCCTGCTCTTGAAAAAGAGCTTTCAAGTCTCAAAAAAATTCAACATCAACTAAAAGGCCTGAAGGAGAAAAGTTATTTCGAAGGCCTTTAGGAATAAGATTTTCTGCCAAACATTGTTCGAAATAAGCAGACTCCAATTGCATCTTTTTTAATTTTAAAAGTTTAGTATCTAATACTTTCAATTTGTCGGCAATGGAAGCTTCATTAATCTCATTTCTAGAAGTGCGAACAGTACCTGTATTGTCGGTGTTAAAGGAGAATAAATCAACATTTTCTATCCAATCTGTTAGAGGAAGCAAGCCATCCGTTTCAGGGTTTGTTGTAGCTGTCAATGCATTTTCTCGTACAGGTAACTGCCCATCACTACGATTTGTACCTAAACCTTCAGGACTTCGTAATAAGTTAGTAGTCTGAGGAACACCATCCATTCGGGACCCATGTCCATTGATGCGCCGTTGTGGAAAATTTACATTAATTGTTCTGTCAGTACCTAACCCAACGGCAAGGCGCTGACCTGCCGGTACTTGTGTCTCAGTGTTCAAACCGGAAGTGAGTGAACCGGCGGAGATGTGCGAAGCGCCAGTAATAACAGGGTTAGATTCTTGAATTCCGTTATTAGATGACTGTGAAGGAACGCCACCATTCAATGTATCTGTCCTCTGCCTTATTTTAGCATTTTGCACTGCTGGAGTCTGTGCATCCGTACTAGGGATGTTGGGCGAACACTCCGCTATAATAGTGGAAGAGTGAGATGACCCTTTATTGCCATTATAGTCCAATGCGTCAATACAGGCATTTAGTAAGTCGAGTTTCAAATTCAGGGAAACGAACAAAGCTGGTAAATCGATGAAGCTATCCTTAGCTTCTGGAACTCCTGTTCCTAATAAAATAGGACTGTTTAAACCATCAGGACTGCCAGTGGCCATAGTACAAACCGACAGAAACCAAATCAAAAATAAAACTAGTGAAAATGCAAAAAATGCCACGGCAACCTTTGTCAAACAGTGAAAGTGCCTATAATGAAACAAGCGTTTTAAGCGTTTGCCGGCTGCTTTGTGGCTTCATCAGAGTTAACACATAAAAATTTGCATGACCTGCCTTAAATACTTTTTAGGCAGGAAATGACATATTTAATTACACCATTTTAAAATTTTTTAAAAAGCTTTAAGACATTTAAAATCTAACTGAAACGTATAAAAAATGAAACACATGTTTCCCTGAAAACTACTTAATAATTGCACCATAGAGACACATATAATAAACATAAAAAATAAATTAAATTAAAAGTAAATCCCTTTGAAAATATGGTGTACATGTATATCTTACACTATAATACACTATACATAAAAACACTAATATTGTGTTTTATGTATGTATACTTAGTTGTCACAAAAAGGGCCCCTGACTTAATACAAAAACTATGAAAACTAATAAAAATACAATAGTAATATCAAGTGGTATAAACAGATTAGGTGCAATTATTAAGTAGTTTTCAGGGAAACGTGTTTCATTTTTTATACGTTTCAGTTAGATTTTAAATGTCTTAAAGCTTTTTAAAAAAATTTAAAATGGTGTAATTAAATATGTCATTTCCTGCCTAAAAAGTATTTAAGGCAGGTCATGCAAATTTTTATGTGTTAACTCTGATGAAGCCACAAGAGGCTTGTGGCGAAAACGCTTGATCTTTTGGTAACATTAAACTTGCGTTTAGGCACTTTCACTGTTTGACAAAGGTTGCCGTGGCATTTTTTGCATTTTCACTAGTTTGCTTATAAGTTCACCTAAGTTAAAGTTACAAAGCCTCAATCCTGATGTGTTTGTAGATAATAAAGCCACAAATGTTCATCTGTTTTATCTTGATCAGACGAGTGACATGGTATCAGAACTGAGATTCCAGAGACTGCTTTTCAGAGCTACGAGGTGCAGTTAACAGTGAGGGTAAACTAAGTGATCTGAGTGTAAAAAAGGGCCAGAAACAAACTAAAAGTAATGAAAACTTGCACAAACAATTTATTTTATCAAAAAGATAAAACAGCATTACAAGGGCACAAAACACATCATTAAGCAAATGAGAGGCTCAAAAAAGTTTATTAATTCAACAAAATGATTGAAATTAAGATATTTGATAAAATTGATTATCAGAAAAGCACATAAGATGTTTAACATAAAATGAGCATGTTTAGAGTAAAACAAGCACAAGAAAAATATAATGGGCATGAAAAGAGATTAAATGTGCAAAATGAATATAATAAAGGGCAAAAGAGGCACATTAAACATAAATAATGCAAGGCGACTGTATGTTTTTTGTCAAATTACTGTGTTTTAGCATAAACTACTATTTTGCATTGATTGGAGCTATTCAAGGCATAACTAGAGTTACTCGAAGTATCTCAAAGTGTGTTAAAGTGCTTACAGTGTATGTTTATTACTGTGCATTTGTTCAGAAGAGTTTATTGTGTGCAAAGTGCAAGTAATTCATGAAGTGCAGTCAAAAAATACAGCCATTTTGAAAAGTTTCTTGTGCTGGATGTGTCTAGTCATAGAGTGCCACCATTACAAAGTGTTTCTTGCACTGTGCTGAGTTATTTAGCAAAGTACAGCCATTTTGGAAAAGTTTCAGTATGCTGTGTACTGTTTTTAGCCGGCCTTAGGCATAGGCCAACTAGGCAGCCGCCTAGGGTGCCACTCTAGCAGGGGCGCTTTTCCAGTATTTATTTGGTGTAGGTAGATCAGGATGGGGGCAACAGGTGGTGTGGTGGGGGCGCCATGGAGCCCTTTTGCATAGGGCACCAGTTGACCTAAGGCCACTCCTGACTGTTTATTCTCAAAGTACAGTGATTTCAAGAGTATTCTTGTGCCCAGGAGACTTATTTTACAAAATTCAGTTATTCAGAGGTTTGTTGTGCTACTGGGCAATAGTTACAAGTACTGGCATCCATTTCTGGCATTTTTTTGTGTGTGTTCGTGCATACTTCCAAAAGCCTTTACTGGTATGTCTTAATATGGCACATGCATATTAACACATAACAGTGAAGGCTTTTGCAAGTATGCATGAACACACACTCATATACATATGCAAAAGTAAAAGCCTCCACTGGTATGTGTTAATATGGCAGAGGCATTTTGCAGACCATGTCCACTTGTATTTGATCAAGAGTATGATATTTTTATCCAAGCAGTTTAGTCTGACAAAGATGTATGCACCGGAGCATTAATTTTCCTAAACCTAGCAGGTCAGAGGCCGTTGAGAGAGAGCATTCATTTGTGTATGCATCAGCTGTATATGAAGGAGAAAGGGAAAACCATCATGTTGTTATACAGGCTGAATCTAGGGAAGACCCTGAGTGTTTAAAATGCAAATTCAGAGAAATGTGCAACCCACAAACACATGTTATATTAGATAGGCATTTGTTTTACACAAGAAATCAAAGGCCAGGAGAAACATTTGCAGTTTATATTATTGACCTGAGAAACAAAGCTAAAACATGTAGGCTTGGTGATTTAAAAGGTGAGTTAATAAAGGACAGACTTGTGTGTGGTATTAATAGTGCTGCAGTAAGAAATATTTTGCTTCGTGACAGTGATTTAATGCTGAGCAAAGCTACTGAGTTTTCTCAAATCCATGAAGTTACAGAAAGGCATGTAAGTATGCTTGCAAGTGACAAGAGCTTGGTTTCAGCAGGCTCCAGAGTAAATGCAGACAGTATGCAATACGTGGCTAGCAGAAACAGGCCTAAGCACATGGCAGCTGTAACCCCTGTGGTGGGTGTGGCAGGTAAATCCTGTAGTCGTCCAGCACGTTCTAAGATTAGTCACAAAAAGTCCAACAAATCAGCTGGATTTGCCCCTTCTCAGTGTTCATTCTCTTAACAATATTGAGGCAGAGTCCAAAGTAGAAAAAAATTGGTTTATTCACATTCAAAATGAATAAAAACAAAGTGATGAGTGCTTTCGTCCTGTGCGATCAAAACTTCATCAGATAAATAACTAAACATTTAAGCACAATTTATAATGAGCAAAAAAAAAAGTCATCACAATTAAGTAAAAACTGATACACACACACACCCACTTAAAGATAAAGAAGTAAAATGTACATTTTAATATGTTTGAATAAATATAAAAATAAAAAAATAGTTTTAAATATACAATGTTAAAAATAGCTAATATAAAACTGTCCAAACGCCTTTTCTATTATACATTAGTTATCTTTCTATGGCTTTTAGTTTCAGTAGGGAGCTTATTGGAATATGGTCATTTAAACCTGGCCAATTTCCTGCATCTAGACACAGCTGCCAGTACAGCTCCATTTTTTCCAATAAATCACTGTCATGAAGCAAAATCTTTCTCACAGTATCATCTTTTATACCACAGACAAGTCTGTCCTTTATCAACTCATCCTTTAAGTCACCAAATCTGCACATTTTAGCTTTATTTCTCAAGACAGTTATACATGCTGTAAAAGTTTCAACAGACTTTTGATCCCTTGTGTAAAATAAGTGCCTTTCTATTGTAACATTTGTCTGGGGGTTACACATCTCTCTAAATTTGTGTTTTAACTCATTACATCTGAATGATACCTTCAGGTGCATCTGCAGTTAACTCCTACTGATGCCTCTAGGAGTCAAATATTGCTTGTTCATGTTTGCATAAATAATTCCAAAGCCATGCTTGGTACAAGGTTTTAAAATATTTCATGCTAAATCTTACACAATAACAAACTCAACTGCATTAATATCTGACATTTGTCTAGTGCAGGTAAATATATATTAACTGTTTTTTTCATGATATTAATTTATATAGATACAATTTTTACATTTGTCTAAATGTCTTATTGACCAAGTAACACAGACATAATTCCTTGGCCTCATATGAAAGCTCTCAGCCTGATGAATGAAATGATACTGAAAGCATGTGTGTAACTTGAGTGGTTGCCGAGATATTGTAAGTTGTTTTACAACTGCAATAGTTAACTGCATTTACTGTAACTTATAAAATTTGGTTTAAGACCTAGGACCTAAAAAATACTACCACCTTAAAAATGGTTTGTGCTGAAGAGTTTGCCATTTATACTTTTTTCATAACCCCTATGGTTCCAGAGATATGAACATTTGTTTGAAATGTAAGGACATAATTTGATTCTGTCACAAGGCTTAATTAAGCTCCACCCATTGGAAGTTACAGTGCAAACTTGCTGAGCTCCACTAGAGTGAATGGCTTAGCACTCTAGTTCCTCCCTTGACTCAGCCTGCACAACAATATGATAGTTTTCCCCCTCTCCAGCATCAATAACAGGTGCATACAGGAATGAGCTTCCCTTTCTGTAGCTTCTGACCCAGCTAAATTAAAAGAATAAATAAAACAGCAAAATACACCTCCTAGTAGGATTAACAAACTCTGTGCAAACCAAACATAAATATGTTGAATAAAATCCAGTACGGAGTTTGAAACACAGTCAGTCTTTATTAAACTAAAAACAAGTAGGTTAGCGCTTTCACTAGTAAAGGTCTAATGAAGTGTGGATTTTACTTGTGAAAGTGCTAACCTACTTGTTTTTATTTTAATAAAGACTGGCTGTGTTTCAGACTCCATACTGGATTTTATTCAGCATATTTAAGAATAAATGCCTTTGTATGGTCATCTTAATTAGAAAATGCAGCTTGTATGAAAATATCATACTCTTGCTCAAACACTCTCCAGTTCTCAGCAATATTACTGTCAAACACAAGTGCACTGGGTTTTCAAAATCCATCTGCCATGTCCACAAAGTATACACAAACACACTGAAAATATGGCTGTAGTAACTTTGCATGAAAAAACAGTTCTGTGAGCTTGTAACAACATTCAAAAGCACAATAAACACTTTGAAATACTTTACTTGCAAAATATGCTCTGTAATAGCTGTACTTCGTGAAATATGCCTTGTAATGGCCGTACTTTTGTGAAATAGCCTTTTTGTAACACTGCACAAACATGGAAACAATTTATGCACTTCTGAAAACTACAATATCTTTGCTTAATACAAAAATACATGATTTGTGAAAACGCAGTCTCTTCCCTTATTTTATTCATTTTATGCAATTCGGACTTTATTTCAAACATTTTCCATAGTAATTTGAATACTTTTAGCAATATCATACATATCGGTTTATGTGAATAGCATTTAGAATGTTTTGTATGCCCCTTTTCATAGCATATGAATAAGAAATAGTGCCGAGCAAGATTTAATACCTGAAATTTATTTCTGACCTGTTTTGCAAAGTTTACACAATTTTGGATGAGCCACTGCAGTATATTCCACCAACTGTAGTCAAGTGCCTCTACTCATTGTGGCCATGTTGTCTCAAGGTTCTTGCCCTTTGGATATGCCAGTTCTAACTTCAGGCCCTTTAGATATGCAGTTTCTAATATCAGGTCCTTTTAGAACTCCCAGTTCTGACACCATGTTGCTTGTTCATCTCTAATACAAATAATAAGAAGGCTTGGGGTTTCATTTAGATGCTTTAATATACAGAAACACATCAGGATGGATAAAAGCATCTGTAAATGTAAACTAACAAACAGAGCTTACATACATACATGTTCACATCTCAACAGCTAACTACAAAATATCAGTCTGACTTGCATGTGCTCAGTATTTATATACTTGTGCAAGCCCGTGGATAGCTTCTTAAAGATACATACACACTCACTGATCTACAGTTGCTCAAATCAAATTCAGTTACTTCTTATAGATAAAGCTATGACTGACTATGGCCACTGTGTGCTTATATACCCACACAACCAGTGACTAAAATAGAATTAAGTAGCAAAGTTCTTCACTATATTGGTCCTCATTCATAAAATGTGAGTCAGAGTTTGGCTATGGATGTACGTGTATGGCTGCACCATTACTAGCATACTTTAAAAGAATTATGGCTAACTCATAGTGACTGTATGGTGTGTACTCAATGAATCACCAGGAATTTCTTCTAGTTGCCTTAATAATATATGATAGTAAAAATTAATGTGAAAAAAGACCTATGAAGTTTTATTTACTGTATTGGCATTTTAGCTCTTATTCATGATGTCATCTTAGTTATACCAACACATTTAATTTTGATGTGCCTAACCACTTATTCAGTTTCATGCTCTATGCCTCTGCTTTTCAGTTGTCACCTCACTAATAAAAATCTATCCATTTTTAGTGCTCTGGCAAGTTTGCTTGTACCTCTGTCTTATTCTTAACTGTTTTTTCTGTATCCTTCAACATTTTGGCATACATCTCTATTGTTTTTACTCAGCCTTTTTTATTGTCTCATATAACATCTATTTTTCATTGCTAAGTTCCAGTCACACCATCTTCTTACTTTAATTTGTATGTAATATTCTTTATTGAAGGGAAACTCCAAGTGCATTAATCTGTTTTGCACTGTACAGCTTTATAGAATCTCTCCAAAGATTTCATGGCCATGGGACTCCACTGCAGGAGGTTTAAAGTATTATACAGTGAAGGTTCCTGCTTGGCTAGTTATTTTGTGCAGTTTTTACTGAATGGTTTGTCTGCATGACCTTTTTACCATTTGACTTGGATGTTATTTGGGATATTTTGCAGGAACCCAAATGTTTACTGATATCAGGCTTTATTTTAAGCTCTGTGTTTGTCATGTATAGCTAAATTATCCATTTTTGCTGTACTGATAAGGTCAGAAAAAGACAGAAACATAGCATCTCTACAGCTTATGGAGTTTGGCTTTATTAGCCTGAATATATTCCTAAAAAATTAAAAAAACATGGGTATTCAAAAGTCATGTAGCTGAAACAGTGGTATACCCATAAGGGGTCATCTGCCTATGTCCCATGGGCCTCCACTACAGGAGGTTTAAGGTATTACACAGTGAAGACTCTATCTTGGCTAGGATGTTTCTTGCAGGTTTTATTTATTGATTTGTCTGTGTGATGTTTTTCCATTTGGTTTGGATATTGTTTTGAATATGTTGTAGGCATCCTAATACTTATAGACATAAGGCTTGTTCCTAAAGTTTAGCCATGTGATCCACTTATGCTCAGAAAAAGACTGAAATATAGCATCTCTACAACTAGTGGAGTTTGTTTTTATTGGCCTAAATGTACACATAAAGATTTAAAAAGTAAAAATGCTCTTAAGGGGTCATTTGCATAAATCCCATACGCCTCCAGTACAGGTGGTTTAAGGTATTACAAGTGAAGACTCGGGCTTTAGTTTGCACAGTTTTCATAATGGTATGTGGATGCATAGTGGATTCCAACTATCTAATCTGATAAAAGCTGGACAGACTGAAATGGAGATGTACTCAAACAAAACATTTGGAAGATTGTGGAAATGTAGCTTAATATGGTTATTACAAGAGTTTCTGTCTAGTATCGGAACTTAATAGCATTGCTAAGTCTTTTGTATATCACATTTTGCATTTTTGATGGTTTAGAAGTCCTCTGTTTTATCTTTATTTACTTCATTCAATCAGTTGCTAGAATAATCACAAATATATTTATATATGCTTCCACTATTCACATTTGTATTTATTTATTGTTTCTTGTTATGCCTGACTCATTCAGTAACTCATCAATAAACTGTCCTGTCTGATGTTTCCTAATTCATTCACTTCAACTTTAAAACTTCAGCTTGGCAAGCTAAGAACTTGGTTATATTCAACTGGACGTATAAGAGAATTTAAGTACCTTTTTATGCACTTTTACTTTTAAAAAATACAGTATTTAAATTGATTTAAACTGTGTATGAAGGAGTGTTGAAGGAATTTTTAACTGGTTATTCTGCTCTTCAGTAACTTGAACTAAAAGCTAGTGTTGGCTGAATTTTGTTATTTGCTAGTAATTACAGGTGTGGGGGTAGCCACATTCAGTGATTTCCTGTCCTTGCATATTTAAACTGGTGCATGTGAAATAATTCCTGCTTTAAAACTTCAGCTTGGCAAGCTAAGAACTTGGTTATATTCAACTGGACGTATAAGAGAATTTAAGTACCTTTTATGCACTTTTACTTTTAAAAATACAGTATTTAAATTGATTTAAACTGTGTATGAAGGAGTGTTGAAGGAATTTTTAACTGGTTATTCTGCTCTTCAGTTATTCCCACCCACCCGCCCTGTTTTTGTTTTGGTGTTAATCTTAGTGGCATTGAAACTGCCCGCCCTCAGCCTGCCTCTGGGCCCATCTCATTTGCTCACTCAACTGAGTGCAGTGAGATCATATTCTGATTTCAGGCACTCCTACTGTGTACAAAGAGAGCATCTGGGAAATAGAAAAAAAAAAAAAAATTAAGCTTATTTCCTGCCTTTCTTGTTAAGTGGTACAGACTATTTGTAGGCTTCTGAGCCCCAAGCCCTTCTGTGTTTGAGGAAGCCTTCTAGCTTGTTTTTTTTTTTCTTGTAACTAGCCAGTTTTCTAGTTTCAGCACTCAAATCTGTTTCTTTGATCTCAGCACTTGTTCAGAAAAAAAAATTTCATCTGCTTTTACTGTACTTGTGTTTTACCTACTTCTTTTTACTTTTGCATCATCTTAAAATACTCAATTGTATTTATTACTGCTTGGTGTAACTCATTCTAAGCCTTTTGGTTTAAACACTTGGGCTTCGGACCAGTTAGTTGTTTTGCACTGAGAGGTTTGTGGTCTGCACTGTTGTGGCAGAACAGGTAGCTTACATCCTTCTAGGTTGAGAACTGCTGATTGAGGGCTCAGTGTCTGTTATTCTAAAAGTGTATTAATTCTGGTTTAAGCACTTGGGCTTTCAAGCCAGTTATTTTACATTAAGAGGGTTCGTGGTCTGCACTCTTGTGGGAGGAGAGGCTGGACTCTGCCCTTCTGAGCTGGGAATTTCTGGTTAAAGGCTTATAGTGCATGCATATCTGAACTGTTTCTTACTGAAGTTGGTGCGCCTTGTTTGCTGTGGCATAGACTGGATTCGGGCCTGCTGGATCTAGCTTTGTTTGTGTAACTTGAGCACTAATCCAGACATTCTCTAAAGTATTCAATGGTATTTATTACTGCTTGGTTGTAACTTGATTAAAGTGTAGCTATCATTCAAGTCTTTTGGATTAAGCACTTGGGCTTCAGACCAGTTGTTTTACATTAGGAAGGTTTGTGGCAAGCACTGTGGTGGCAGGACAGGTAGCTTTCATCCTTCTAAGTTGGGAACTGCTGATTGAGAGCCCAGTGTCCAAGTGTATTAGTTCTGGTTTAGGCACTTGGGCTTCAGGCCAGTTATTTTACATTAAGAAGGTTCGTGGACTGCACTCTTGTGGGAGAAGAGGCTGGACTCTGCCCTTCTGAGCTGGGAATTTTCTGGTTAAAGGTTTATAGTGCCTGAATATTTGAACTGTATCTTACTGAAATTGGTTCACCTTGTTTGCTCTATCATAGACTAGATCCAGGCCTACTGAATCTAGCTTTGTTTATATACTTGTTGTTTGTTTGCTTGTTATTTCCTGGAAGCTAATTCACCTAATCAACTTCTCAGCGCTTCTGTGGATCACTAGTGATATCTGCATTGCTTACTGTACTTATTTCCTTGTTTCACTTGAAAGAAAGTTACTGTTTGTCGTTTTGCATTTAGTTACTTGTATCACATTGCACTCAAGTTACCTGGCACTTGCTCACTAAAGCAATTATATAAGTCAGCACTAAAAATTAAAAGCACTACACCCTCACTCCCCACTGGCCCTTGTTTTCAATTAAGGATTTCCCAATATTATTCTAGCATGTCCAAAGGTCAGTTGTCAATCTCCTCTCCGGTCCAGCTGGTGAATCTGGGAATCTTGAGGCAATGTTATAACTGCCTCATGTACACAGACAACCCTCTCCTCCTCCCACATAACACAAATACTTTGAGAGATGCAGCTATTTAGCCAAACTGGAGGCTGAGCTCTCTCAACTCAGGACTGGCAAGACCAGACAGGAGGAGAAGGCAACTACACACACCACAAAACCAGCCTCACATAATGCTACCACTCCACTGAATCAAACACATAAACACACAAAGACATACTCGGAGGCTCTGAGTAAAATTTACCTAAACAGCAGAGGCCTCCAAAGCAGACACCCAAACAACTGCTACCTCAAGACACCCCACAAGCAACACATAAACCACAAAAGCAGTGTGCAAAGCAGTCACAGCCCTTAAGGCCAAATACAACACCAAACATACTTGTCATAGGTGACTCCATAGTCAGACACACTGACGTCCCACTCACCAGGCTGAACAAGGAGAGGGTCACAGTAAGCTGCCTATCGGGCGCTAGAATCCGCCACATAACACAAGCACTCGGGTCACTCCACAGCAAGTACAAATATGACACAGTCATTGTCCATGCTGGTGTGAACGACCTGAGACGTACCTCCCTGGACTGCATGAAAAGAGACATAGAGGAGCTCTCTGATTATGTAGCCCAGGCAGGTATGACCCTAACCCTGAGCAGTATCCTTCCTTCACCAAGAATGATGCCACAATATAGAGACAAGATGATCAGCTTTAACAATTGGCTTAATGTCTGGTGTCATTCAAAGGGGATCCAGTGTCTGTCTGCCTGGGATGACATGCTTGACAAGCCACGCTGCTTCAAGGGACGGCTTGCACCTGTCACCCCTGGGATTCGGATATTGGCTAAGGCTCTTGCCACCCCATAGTGCCTTTTTAGGCAAGGCTCAAATTCTAAACCTACCACCCTAGAAAACAAAATGGGAAGAAATTGAGGGTAATGCTGCTCAATGCCAGAAGTCTAAATCTCAAAATGCACGCACTCGAGGCCCTTCTCAGTATGGAGAACATCGATGTCTGTGCTGTAACTGAAACCTGGTTCAAGGCTCCTGAGAGCACCCGGCACTATTAGGTTTTACCTCATATCATGCGTTCCGGCCCCAAAACCCGGACCACTCCACAAAAGGAGGGGGTGTATCCATATTCATAAAGGATACTCACACCTCCAGGTTGGTGGCAACGCATGAAGCTTGGAAACCATCCAGGTGCAACTAACAATAGGCAAAACTGCTCTACAAATTGTAGCATGCTACAGGCCACCCTCTCAAACTCAGGAACCCCACACAGCCTTCCTGAAGACACTGGAGGGTATAAATGTATCTCCAAACACCATCATATTGGGTGACTTCAACTACCCAAATATAGACTGGGAACATTACTCAAGCCCTAACTTTCTAGCCCAATGGTTCCTGGAGTTCATAAATTCAAATGCCATGGAACAGCTAGTCACTGTTCCCACGAGAGGAGAAAATATACTAGATCTCATTGTCACAAACATGGGGACAAAATGCTCCACACCGGAAGTATATCCCTCATTGGTGAGATCTGATCATAAACTAATCTCACTGGAAATCCACATCCCGCCCCCACCCCAAACAAAAAGACCATAGTGAAGAACTTCTCTAAAGCAAACTTCACACTACTCAAGACTGGTGTGGTATCCTTCAAGGCCCCTGAGTCAGAGGAAACCACAACCCAAGCTGGAAGCCCTTACAAATGCCTTCTATGAACACCTCCAGGACTGCATGGATCAGGCAATCCCAAATAAAACCAAGGCTCTTTCCACAAAGGGCAAACGTCCAGTCTGGTGGACCCCAGCCATTAACAAACTTTACAATAAGAGGAGAAAGCTATTACATGATAGAACAAAATCCATAAAAGGGAAGTCACCCCTGATCATTATTAGTAAAAATTACGAGCACTCATAAAATCAACTAAGGCCAATTTTGAGAGAAAAATTGCCATGGATTCAAAGGACAATCATAAGGCCTTTTTCAGCTATGTTAGGAACCTGGGTGGAAACTCACAGATATGCTCAGAATTAGTCCAAAATGATACAAAAATCACTGAACCCACAGACATTGCCAACATACTGGCAGACAGGTTCAGTGCAAACTTCACCCCTCTCCCCTAAAGGAGAGATAACTATCCCAGCCGAGTGTAGCCTCCCGGACATCTCAAATGCGCAGGTGAAAGCTGCTCTCTCTAAAGCTAAAAACACAGCATCAATGGGACCGGATGGTGTCCCGGCTGTGTGCTACGAGCTAAATGAGGAATTAAACCCGCACATAAGGCAGCTGTTTAATCTCAGCCTTACCACAGGATACGTGCCCAAGGAGTGGCGACGGCAACTGTGGTCCCACTCCACAAAGGTGGCGCCTCACGGACCCTGGTAATTACCGCCCCATAAGCTTAACAAGTCTAGTCTGCAAAGCTATGGAGAGGATCATAATGGAGCTCATAAACAAAGATATAGGGGACTTGCAGACATTGGACCCGACCCAGTTTGGCTTTGTCAAGGGAAGATCATGCCTTTTGAACTTGGTCGACTTCTTGAAATAGTCACCAAGGCCATTGATGAGGAAAGGCAGTCCATACAGCCTACCTTGACCTTGCAAGGCTTTCGACACAATACCCCACTCGGGTATTGTAGAAAAACTTACCAGCTTAAATGTAAACCCATATGTCACAAGATGGGTTGCAAACTGGCTTAAGGACAGAACCCACAGGGTTAGAGTTGCTGGCGCTGTGTCAGACTCCAAGCCGGTCACAAGTGGTGTCCCACAGGGCTCGGTCCTTGGCCCCTATTGTTTGGCATCTACTTCTCAGAAGTACAGGCCAACATGGGAGGACTTTGGCTGACAAAGTTTGCAGATGACTGCAAACTGGGCGCCATAGTGGAAAGTGCATCTGACACTGATATCCTTCAGAAGGGACTCACGGAAACAGATAGCTGGTGCCAGAGCCATGGCCTGAAGTTAAACGCCAAAAAATGTATAGTCATACCCTTGGGAAAAACAAGGTAACCCCAAGCTACCATATAGGTGGCAATCCACTAAGCACAGAAGAGGTTATCAGGGACCTGGGGACCCAGGTTGACAGTGGCCTTTCTTTTGACACTCACATTGCTAAAGTGGTTAGAAAGACCTTCTACATTGCCCACCTGATCATGAAGGGATTCACATCCAGATCTAGTGAGGTCATTGTTCCCCTGTACTCTTCACTTATCAGACCAATGATCGAGTACAATGCCCCATTCGGGATGTATCTCACCCGACATCTGCAGCAATTGGAGAGACCCCAAAAGTTCCTCACCAAAAGGATAAAGGGACTCCAAAATCTGTCATATGCTGCCAGATTGAAGAAACTCCAGCTCTATTCAGTCGCATACCGTCTGCTCAGAGGTGACATGTGCCTGACATACAAGGCCATGTCCAACCCGGAATTAATGGACATGCTCCACCTCAAAAATCCAAATCCACCAAAACCACTAGAGCAAGCGACTTAAACCTTAGCACGGATATAAATAGGGCGTGCTGGAGGGATAGATTTATCACTCAGAGACTCCCTATGCTGTGGAATAAAATCCCGGTCCATGTGAGGCAGAGCACCTCGCTGACTCTGTTCAAGAGAAATCTAGACCTGTGGATGGGAGATCGTAGGTTTACCCCGGGAATCATCTCTGGGTCACTGCTGGACAGAGGCACAACAAACTAATGGGCACAGTATTTTTTCATATAAGGGGTGGCGTAAGCCACAATAATTTGGGCTAGGCTTATAAATGCCTTAGGGCAGATAGCCTAGTATAAACCTATGAACCTATAAACCTATGAACTTTGCATCTTTGTCATAATGTTTAACTACATTCTTCTAAATACTGTAGCACACCTCAGCACGAAGAAAATGTTTCAGCAGTACATGTCAAGAACTACAAGGGAAAATATGCATATGTATACCTGTGTGTGTGTGTGTGTGTGTGTGTGTGTGTGTGTGTGTGTGTGTGTGTGTGTGTGTGTGTGTGTGTGTGTGTATTTTGCATGCATATGTACACACGAGTGCATGCATGCACACACACACACACACACACACACACACACACACACACACACACACACACACACAAAGCATACAGAGTGTTGCAGTACCCTGCTTTTTAACATGTTGACAAGCAAGATGACAGATGTGATTATAGCCAAAAGCAATAGCAAAGTGCAACAAAGTGGAGGACATTTTTCATATTTCTGTGCATTTGAAACATTCTTTGCATGTTTTTACACGTCTCATCAGAAAGACACATTCAGCACTTTGCCTCAAGATTGTCATATTACATATAGCTTTAAGGGTGGAGGAAAACAATTTCTCAAATAGGAACTGGAGAGGCACATGCCTCATAATATCAGTTCTCACATAAACAGCTTAACTGCTTTGATTGATACAGCGCAATTTAAAAGGTTTAATTTAGCGTCTACATGCAAAGAATCAAAAGCTCATGGTATAATATAACCCAAGAAGAAACCATAATGAATATACTTGTTTAACGCATGCAAAGAACTAATCATACATTCCTTAAAGAAGTCAGGAAGAGAATGCAAATATGACAAATGCAATGTTATATGAAAGGGATGGCAGACCTAAATCAACTTAAGATTCTGAAATACCAAGAATAATATCATCAAAATGTCATCAGTGAATCCTGAAAAACTAAACTAATAAAAGCAGCAGAAAAAAATCCAGGAAAAAAAATGCTATGAAATGCTATGAAATTAATAACAACTCATTACTGCTAATTTTAATAGCAAAATGTTTATTAGTTTATCAGTTTCATGAAAGAAGTGGTCATGCCCCCTGAATCTGGATGTGCAATTTCTCTTGGTGAAATGTAGTATCCGAAACTAAATAAGAGATAATGCTGAAACAGAAAAAAATTAAAAGAATTTTCAATCCTAAAGCCCACGACCCTCCCCCCCAACGAGCAAACACACACCCATTCAAACACACACACACACACACACACACACACACACACACACACACACACACACACACACACACACACACACACACACACACACACACACACACACACACACACACAGACACACACACACAGAATATATAGAAAAGAAATCTTTAACTCATAGAGCATCATTAAGGGTCAGTGCATAAAAGCTGCAAGAATGACATCTGATTTCAATGAAATGAAGAAAGAGTTAGAATATATAGGAATATTATTTGGGAAAAGGGGTTACCCCAGATATTTAATTGATGATGTCACTCAATATGTACTGAGAGAAAGGGGAAAAAATATAACCCACTTCTAGTTATTGGGTTGGAGAAAAACAGGGGCGAACATGAGAATGAGAAGGAAAATTCCTACCATAGAGCTTGTGTAGTGGGGTGCAGTCCATATGTGAGGAGATAAAGAAAATAACTAGACAAAACTGGAACATTCTAAGAAGTGATGACTTGGTTTACAGTAATGTGGGTACAGGGCCTATGTATGTTTACAAGACTGGGCCTAACATAAAGAATAGGTTTGAGAGAGTGAAAGGTAGAATAAAGGGTGACACTGGTGGTTTTCTATTAAAAGGGATTTTTTGAAAGTAAGCATTTGCAGTGAGCTATGGTCCTTTTCAGCGTATATTTGGCAAATCCTATCTTTGTTAACCCAAATGAGTAGGAGGAACAATCATAGATTAAATGAGTGACTGTTGCAGAGAATACATGCACACTGACACTTACATGCACACCTAGGAAAAATACAGTGTTGTCATTCAACTTATTAACATATCTATGGAAACAGATAACTTAGGGAATCTCATAAGAATCTGGAGAGAACAAGCAAACTTTACACAAAAGGCATCCCAAATGAGAATCATACTGGTGGTAGATTGGTTCTAAGCACTGAAGACCCCTAATTTTAGCAGCAATAGTAATATTTCAGAGAATCCATTCCTATTAGATGTAGTGCATACACATGTCATAAACATTCTCTGCTCCTTCCGCTTTATCCATCACAGAGGTGTGAATAGATAGTGAGAGAGAAAGTTAGAGCTTAGAGTCTGCAAGACAGTCTCACTTTTATAATTTGTCATCATTGTGCACAAGTTCAAGTCTGAATTTGTGTTGTTTTTTTTTATTTTTTTCATAAAGGCACAGTTAAATTAATGTTGTTGTTCTTGTTGTTGTTGTTGTTGTGTCTTTCGGCTTTTCCCGGTTAGGGGTCGCCACAGCGGAACTCCAGTCCACTAATGATTGGGAGTTGATTTTTACATGCCGAGTTGCCAGCCCTGATGCAAAACCTTCAACAAAGGTACGCCCATTCATGCATATCTCCACACAGAAGATGCTCTAGCTGAGAATCGAGCGGGACAACGTCTTGCTGTGAGGCGACAACTCTACTGCAGCACCACCACCGTGGATGGTTAATACTTGTGAAAAAAGTAATTACAGCATTTTCTAAGTGACATCTTCAACTGATCAGTTTGTATTCTGCATCAGCCACTTATTTTTACTTGACAGTACATTGTTTCATGCTAATCCTTCTTGTTAGGAGCTCAGTTAAGAAGGGCATTGCTAATCTGCTGCACTGCTAGTAAAAGTATATTGTGTATTATGGGAATTAAGCATAACTTCCCATTGTTATATTGTATTTTCAAATCTCAGGTGGATAATTTGGTTTTGTCTTTGTCTTAATAAAGTCTATAATTTGAACAAAGAACAACAGAATGCTCTGAACTCTCTGCCCATGCATACAGGATGCATGTCATCCGATGTATTATACATGTAGTAGCCTCATTACATTAAACCTATTCCCATGCAAAGGAGTTCAACAGATGAGATATATACAGACAGAAATAAAAATATGTGTGTGTGTGTGTGTGTGTGTGTGTGTGTGTGTGTGTGTGTGTGTGTGTGTGTGTGTGTGTGTCAGCTACTTAGGCAGTGTGTGTGTGTGTGTGTGTGTGTGTGTGTGTGTGTGTGTGTGTGTGTGTGTGTGTGTGTGTGTGTGTGTGTGTGTCAGCTACTTAGGCAGTGTGTGTGAGTGTGTCTGTGTGTGTCTGTGTGTGTGTGTGTGTGTGTGTGTGTGTGTGTGAGCTACTTAGGCAGTGTGTGTGTGTGTGTGTGTGTGTGTGTGTGTGTGTGTGTGTGTGTGTGTGTGTGTGTGTGTGTGTGTGTGTGTGTGTTTGTGTGTCAGCTATTTGGGCAGGGACACGAAGCACTGGTTGGACAGACAGGGTACTGGAGGTTTTGGCTTGACTACTTAGCTGATATCTGAACCCTATACTGTGCCAGTGGGGAGACTTATTGGAGATCTGGAGATAAAAGGAGAAACCAGACCCAGACTGACTGTGATCTTTGTGTGCTCTTAAGGGAAATTGCACTTTACTGTGTGTGTACTTGTTATCCTCCCAATGTGGATGCCCCTCACTGGTGCTAGTGGTGAGGATTAAGGCTCCTTGATTACTGGGCTGGTGCACGGGTGTCACATATGGATTACAATGTTGTGCATAACAATGGACTTAAGCTACCATATACTATGTTTATGAGTCCCAGGGAGTGTTTTTATACTACCTTTAAGTTCCTTTTAATAATGTTGCATATATTATACTGACCATCTCAAGAGCCTATTTACTTTGCTGTTCATACATTGTTAACTAGTATATAGTTAATATTCAAAATCAGTATCCTGAAAAAAAAATCACAGAAAGCTTTTACAAAACAGTATTGCCAAAACACAAAGTAGCAGCCTCAAAACCTTTTGATACTTTAGTGAAATAATAAAGTTAATGAAACAAGCATTCAAACAACCAATATTTCAGGTATGTTTTGTTCATTTTATTATTTTAATAAATTATTGAATTTCCTATAAGGTTCTACCTATGTTTTGATGTTGCCATTTGTATCAGTTTACTTTCTTTTTCAGCCTTTTATAAATGGTGCAAACATTTTGTTATTGGGCCTCAAATGAAAATGGGAAATGGGTCATTTACCAATGGAATTCATAGCTCTCAACCTTCCATCTCTAAAATTAGGAACACTAGCCCTCATAATGTGGAACAAATTGTGCAAAATGTGGAACAAAGACTAATGCCTTACTAACAACTTCAACTAGGAAGACCATAGGATGGTTATAATATGCTGGTTTTACTTATAAAGAAGATCTTTTAATGAATTAATATGATTCATTTTTATTTGCCATGGATTTCACTTTAAAAAATTCCTAACACTGAATGTGTGACAGAGTGTTTCAATGTGGAACACTGAGGAACTTTGAGGAACATGAACTTTTTAAGACCCTAAATGAGGTACGTTCCTCGTAATGAGGTATACTTGACAGGTATGGTGGAATTTCCTGTTCATCGGATAACAATAAACAAATAGTATAACAATAACAACTGCTGGGTGTGACTAATGGTGTATTTAACCACATTTGGCTTGGTTGGGTCACAAGGATGAAAGTCCAAGTGACCAAATAAAGCCATCTGTGGACAAATCCAGCATTTGCTACACCCAGCCATGGGTTATTGTTATTATACAATAACATTATTTAAAAAAAATATTCACTTTTTTTAAATAATACCTTTGCATAATGGTACTGTGGTATTCTTCTAAATATTTTTGGTATCCTTCGACTTCCTTGATGTACTGCGCATGCGTATGGGACTACATTCTCATGCTTACACAGTATATCAGTGATTCAGAAAGCAAGCAACCGAGATGGGAAGATCTCCATTTTTTTTTTGTTTTGTTTTTTCAAGAAAAAAAAAACTGTGCCCTTTTGACAATTCAGAGGTACGAGAGAGACAGAGGAGAACACAATGAAAATCAGGTATATTACTTCAGATTTGCTATTTTTAGAAAGACATAAATAAATATATTTATAAAATTGTGGGAATATCTGTGCATTGTCTGAAAGAAAGAAAGTCTGAAACTGAAATGCATGTCATTATTTAGTGACTTGTTCCTCAGTGAGTTGTTGGAAAACCACAAATTTTATGAGGAACGAAGTCACTCTATAATGGCCCATATTTCAGTTTCTGACTTTCTTTCCTTCACACTAATGCCTCTACCACATACCAATAAAAAAGGATGTCCGTTCAACAGTACTTAAGTGACCAGTCTTTTTTCTGTTGGAATATGCTTGATTTACAACATACATGCTGGTAGGGCTGAATAATCAGCATGCTTGTTTTCAAATGTTAATGGCCATTCATTGTATAATAACTAAATAATAAATGAGTCAGCAAATATCTGGTAATATATTGTGCAAGATGACAATGCAGATCAATAGCTAAACCCCAGCAATCAGGAATGGAAGCAGTAGAGTTTTCATCTACATCTGCAAAGCAGTGAAATCTGAAGCTTAGAAGGAATGTGAAGAACAAAAGGAAGATGCTTACCTGGCATAACACATAAAAGGAATGTAAAGAACAAAAGTAAGATACTTACCAAGCATAACACATAAAAGAAAAGGAATGTAAAGAACAAAAGGAAGATGCTTACCAGGCATAATACATACAAGAAAAGGAATGTAAAGAACTAAAGGAAGATACTTACCAGGCATAATACAAAAATGAAAAGGAATGTAAAGAACAAAAGTAAGATTCTTACCAGGCATAACACATAAAAGAAAAGGAATGTAAAGAACAAAAGGAAGATACTTACCAGGCATAACACATAAAAGAAAATGAATCTGAAGAACAAAAGGAAGATACTTACCAGGCATAACACATAAAAGAAAAGGAATGTAAAGAACTAAAGGAAGATACTTACCAGGCATAACACATAAAAGAAAATGAATCTGAAGAACAAAAGGAAGATACTTACCAGGCATAACACATAAAAGGAAAGGAATCTGAAGAACAAAAGGAAGATACTTACCAGGCATAACACATAAAAGGAAAGGAATCTGAAGAACAAAATGAAGATGCTTACCAGGCATAACACATAAAAGAAAATGATTCTGAAGAACAAAAGGAAGATACTACCAGGCATAACACATAAAAGAAAAGGAATGTAAAGAACAAAAGGAAGATACTTACCAGGCATAACACATAAAAGAAAAGGAATGTGAAGAACAAAAGGAAGATACTTACCAGGCATAACACATAAAAGAAAATGAATCTGAAGAACAAAAGGAAGATACTACCAGGCATAACACATAAAAGAAAAGGAATGTAAAGAACAAAAGGAAGATACTTACCAGGTATAACACATAAAAGAAAAGGAATGTGAAGAACAAAAGGAAGATACTTACCAGGCATAACACATAAAAGAAAAGGAATGTGAAGAACAAAAGGAAGATACTACCAGGCATAACACATAAAAGAAAAGGAATGCAAAGAACAAAAGAAAGATACTTACCAGGCATAACACATAAAAGAAAAGGAATGTAAAGAACAAAAGGAAGATATTTACCAGGCATAACACATAAAAGAAAAGGAATGTAAAGAACAAAATGAAGATACTTACCAGGCATAACACATAAAAGAAAATTAATCTGAAGAACAAAAGGAAGATACTACCAGGCATAACACATAAAAGAAAAGGAATGTGAAGAACAAAATAAAGGTGCTTACCAGGCATGACACTTAAAAGAGGCTACCAGTGATTCTACCGTCAGTCCACTTATAATGAAATCAACTGGAGATCTTCTTCCTCAAAATAAAACAAATGACTTAAAACTGGTATAGAGGGTGGCAGAGAATAAACAAAATTGAGAAGTATGCCGGACAGCATTCCTTGGTGAGTAGATACCTCTATGACAGGCATGACAGAAGAAAGTATGCAACAATGGTAAATAACACGAAAAGGACAAGGCAAAATACAAAAATAAATGACAGGAAAATGCATCATTTCAATATCAGTTTTATTTATTTATTTATTCATTTTGTACCCATCTTCTGGTCCTTCATCAGTTAACTCTTACAGCGTCAGAGAAGATACATCACAGTTATGGCCAATGAGAAGATTTTTTTTTATAATGCATGGGAAATCAAACTCTAAACTGGGAAGAACTATCCTGATGTGGGAGTAGAGTCTGCACTCATGTCACATACATGACCAAAACATTGATTCTTTGTGTGTGACTGTGAAGAATCTGCTTCAGCCCACACCACCTCTTCTTTTGGCACTTATTAGCTTGTGCAATTATTTTATTTTCCAATGTACAGTAGAGGTGCCTAGTATTGGTAAAAGTATAAACACCCCACCAATGAAGAAGAGCTGGCAATGGCCACTTGACTGCCTCTAAGGTGCCGTCCAGCCCCACAGTCGATAGTAAATCTTGCATCACAAATAGCACAGTCAGTGGCCCTATCAGTTTCCCAATTGACCACTTGTAGTACTATTTTTTTTTATAGAAGTAGTGATAGTAGTAGTACATTTATTGTTATACCAATTTGTTACAATTTGTAAAAGACACATACAATGCACATAAAATTAACAAACACTAAGATTAAAAAATCATCTCTGATCTATCTTAACAATTGGCAGTAATAGCTGTCTTCCTTTTACTATAGTTTCCATTTATCCAGCTTGCCACACCTTGAATGGAGTTACAGTGACATGTTATAAACAAAATAACAAATAAATCTCACATTTTACCAGTTCAGACTTTCTTATAATCTGGACTTAGTATTTTACTTAAAGCTTTTTCCATGTTATTAGTAGCACTATGACAAAGGGACATACTGCCAGCACAGCTATCTGGAATTTTCTAAATAATTATAGGTCTTTTGGGAATATCAACATGATTTGTATAAGACACTTGTGTCACAAATGTATTAGAACTGTATGCCATGTGTATATCAGACTGGTCTGTACAGGCATGTGTTAAAAAGGTATTTTATAAAGTGCTTGCGTGTAAAATGTAACCACAGTGTGCCTACTGGAATACAACAGAAATATGCACAATACTTATTATGATAAGTAACACGAAAAGGACAAGGCAAAATACAAAAATAAATGACAGGAAAATGCATCATTTCAATATCAGTTTTATTTATTTATTTATTCATTTTGTACCCATCTTCTGGTCCTTCATCAGTTAACTCTTACAGAGTCAGAGAAGATACATCACAGTTATGGCCAATGAGAAGATTTTTTTTATAATGCATGGGAAATCAAACTCTAAACTGGGAAGAACTATCCTGATGTGGGAGTAGAGTCTGCACTCATGTCACATACATGACCAAAACATTGATTCTTTGTGTGTGACTGTGAAGAATCAGCTTCAGCCCACACCACCTCTTCTTTTGACACTTATTAGCTTGCGCAAAGCATTATTTTATTTTCCAATGTACAGTAGAGGTGCCTAGTTATGGTAAAAGAATAAACACCCCACCAATGAAGAAGAGCTGGCAATGGCCACTTGACTGCCTCTAAGGAGCCCTCCAGCCCCACAGTCGATAGTAAATCTTGCATCACAAATAGCACAGTCAGTGGCCCTATCAGTTTCCCAATTGACCACTTGTAGTACTATTTTTTTTATAGAAGTAGTGATAGTAGCAGTACATTTACTGTTATACCAATTTGTTACAATTTGTAAAAGGCTCATACAATGCACATAAAATTAACAAACACTAAGATTAAAAAATCATCTCTGATCTATCTTAACAATTGGCAGTAACAGCTGTCTTCCTTTTACTATAGTTTATCATAATGTCAAGTGCTGCTTCCAAATCTATACATCTAGTAAAAAAATGCTTGATTTCTTATCTTTACATACTTTCCTATTAAAAGATTTAACAAGTAACATCCTTAACTTGTCAATCTTTTACTAACATACGCAAAATGATAATTAAGCTACACTATCTTAATTTCTTCTTTTAATCATTGTATTGTGACAGTGGTATGTATTCTGAGTAAAGAGTCTAATAATTTTGGAAAATTATAATTATTTGGATCTAATTCCCTCCCTTTTTATGAATGGGAATTATTATACTATATTTCCATGAATTAGAAAAGACCAAATTTCCTATATATTCCTTAGAATCTTCTTCTAACATTATAGCTCGTTTTCCTTCTGGTTGTTTATAGTACTTATTTGTTAGTGCCATGGTGCTCTCAGGAGCCTTGAACCAGGTTTCAGTCACAGCACAGACATCGATGTTCTCCATACTGAGGAGAGCTTCGAGGGCGTGCATCTTGAGATTTAGACTTCTGGCATTGAGCAGCATTACCCTTAGTTTTTTTCCATTATTGTTTTCTAGGGTGGTGGGTTTAGAATTTGAGCATTGTCTAAAAAAGGCACTATGGCAGTGGCAAGAGCCTTTGCCAATATCCGGAAACCCAGGGGTGACAGGTGCAAGCCATCCCTTGCAAAGCAGCATGGCTTGTCAAGCATGTCATTCCAGGCAGACAGATATTGGATCCCCTTAGAATGACACCAGAAATTTAGCCAATTATTAAAACTGATCATTTTGTCTCTGTATTGTGGCATCATTCTTGGTGAAGGTAGGATACTGCTCAGGGTCAGGGTCATACCAGCCTGGGCTACATAATCTGAGAGCTCCTTTATGTCTCTTTTCATGTAGTCCAGGGAGGTATGTCTCAAGTCATTCACACCGGCATGGACAATGACTGAGTCATACTTGTACTTGCTGTGGAGTGACCTGAGTGCTTGTGTTATGTGGTGGATTCTAGCGCCCGACAGGCAGCTTACTGTGACCCTCTCCTTGTTCAGTCTGGTGAGTGGGACGTCAGTGTGTCTGACTATGGAGTCACCTATGACAAGTGTGTCTGGCATTGTGTTTGGCCTTAAGGGCTGTGACTGATTTGCACACTGACTTTGTGATCTATGTGTTGCTTGTGTTATGTCATGAGGTGGCAGTTGTTTGGGTGTCTGCTTTGGAGGCCTCTGCTGTTTTGGTAGATTTTTGATCAGTGCCTCCGGGTATGTCTTTGTGTGTTTATGTGTTTGATTTGTAGTTGTGATAGTTCTATGTGAGACTGGGTTTATGGTGTGTGTGGTTACCTTCTCCTCCTGTCTGGTTTTGCCAGTCCTGAGTTGAGAGAGCTCAGCCTCCAGTTTGGCTATATAGTTGCATCTCTCGCATGTATTTGTGTTTTGTGGGGGGAGGAGAGGGTTGTCTGTGTACATGAGGCAATTGTAACATTGCCTCAATATTCCCAGATTCACCAGCTGAGCAGGAGTGGACGCTAGCAACTGACCCTTTGACATGCTAGAAGAAATGAAAAAGTTTGCTGTGTAACTGAGTCAGAAAGGACCTATAGGGAAGTGGGTACTCAAGGGGGTTTTAAGCTAGTGAAGTACTTTGTATAATATAGAAGTGCTTTACCTGACTAAAAAATGCTTTAGGAACAAGTGCTGAGCTTTACAGATAGAGAATAGACTGTTTAGATTACAAGTAGAGCAGTTCTAAGGAAAAAAATGAAGAGCAGACTTTACGGAGCCAGAAATAGTTTAACCTTGTTTAACCGGCGCTGCCCGATGGTGCTCTAGTGGCAACTCCGCGCTAAATGCAGAAAAGGCAATAAGTCAGTAGTGCAGGCTAGCACACTTTAGTGGACAGCCAAACAATTAAATTAAACAGCAAACAAACACTTTTCGACTTGAATTTGACTAATTTCTTAACTTCACACTAATGCCTCTACCACATACCAATAAAAAAGGATGTCCATTCAACAGTACTTAAGTGACCAGTCTTTTTTCTGTTGGAATATGCTTGATTTACAACATACATGCTGGTAGGGCTGAACAATCAGAATGCTTGTTTTCAAATGTTAATGGCCATTCATTGTATAATAACTAAATAATAAATGAGTCAGCAAATATCTGGTAATATATTGTGCAAGATGACGATGCAGATCAATAGTTAAACCCCAGCAATCAGGAATGGAAGCAGTAGAGTTTTCATCTACATCTGCAAAGCAGTGAAATCTGAAGCTTAGAAGGAATGTGAAGAACAAAAGGAAGATGCTTACCTGGCATAACACATAAAAGAAAAGGAATGTAAAGAACAAAAGTAAGATACTTACCAGGCATAACACATAAAAGAAAAGGAATGTAAAGAACAAAAGGAAGATGCTTACCAGGCATAATACATAAAAGAAAAGGAATGTAAAGAACTAAAGGAAGATACTTACCAGGCATAATACATAAATGAAAAGGAATGTAAAGAACAAAAGTAAGATTCTTACCAGGCATAACACATAAAAGAAAAGGAATGTAAAGAACAAAAGGAAGATACTTACCAGGCATAACACATAAAAGAAAATGAATCTGAAGAACAAAAGGAAGATACTTACCAGGCATAACACATAAAAGAAAAGGAATGTAAAGAACAAAAGGAAGATACTTACCAGGCATAACACATAAAAGAAAATGAATCTGAAGAACAAAAGGAAGATACTTACCAGGCATAACACATAAAAGGAAAGGAATCTGAAGAACAAAAGGAAGATACTTACCAGGCATAACACATAAAAGGAAAGGAATCTGAAGAACAAAATGAAGATGCTTACCAGGCATAACACATTAAAGAAAATGAATCTGAAGAACAAAAGGAAGATACTACCAGGCATAACACATAAAAGAAAAGGAATGTAAAGAACAAAAGGAAGATACTTACCAGGCATAACACATAAAAGAAAAGGAATGTGAAGAACAAAAGGAAGATACTTACCAGGCATAACACATAAAAGAAAAGGAATGTGAAGAACAAAAGGAAGATACTACCAGGCATAACACATAAAAGAAAAGGAATGCAAAGAACAAAAGAAAGATACTTACCAGGCATAACGCATGAAAGTAAAGGAATGTAAAGAACAAAAGGAAGATATTTACCAGGCATGACACATAAAAGAAAAGGAATGTAAAGAACAAAAGGAAGATACTTACCAGGCATAACACATAAAAGAAAATTAATCTGAAGAACAAAAGGAAGATACTACCAGGCATAACACATAAAAGAAAAGGAATGTGAAGAACAAAATAAAGGTGCTTACCAGGCATGACACTTAAAAGAGGCTACCAGTGATTCCACAGTCAGTCCACTTATAATGAAATCAACTGGAGATCTTCTTCCTCAAAATAAAACAAATGACTTAAAACTGGTATAGAGGGTGGCAGAGAATAAACAAAATTGAGAAGTATGCTGGACAGCATTCCTTGGTGAGTAGATACCTCTATGACAGGCATGACAGAAGAAAGTATGCAACAATGATAAGTAACACAAAAAGGACAAGGCAAAATACAAAAATAAATGACAGGAAAATGCATCATTTCAATATCAGTTTTATTTATTTATTTATTCATTTTGTACCCATCTTCTGGTCCTTCATCAGTGATACATCACAGTTATGGCTAATGAGAAGATTTTTTTTATAATGCATGGGAAATCAAACTCTAAACTGGGAAGAACTATCCTGATGTGGGAGTAGAGTCTGCACTCATGTCACACACATGACCAAAACATTGATTCTTTGTGTGTGACTGTGAAGAATCTGCTTCAGCCCACACCACCTCTTCTTTTGGCACTTATTAGCTTGCGCAAAGCATTATTTTATTTTCCAATGTACAGTAGAGGTGCCTAGTTATGGTAAAAGTATAAACACCCCACCAATGAAGAAGAGCTGGCAATGGCCACTTGACTACCTCTAAGGAGCCCTCCAGCCCCACAGTCGATAGTAAATCTTGCATCACAAATAGCACAGTCAGTGGCCCTATCAGTTTCCCAATTGACCACTTGTAGTACTATTTTTTATAGAAGTAGTGATAGTAGTAGTACATTTATTGTTATACCAATTTGTTACAATTTGTAAAAGGCACATACAATGCACATAAAATTAACAAACACTAAGATTAAAAAATCATCTCTGATCTATCTTAACAATTGGCAGTAACAGCTGTCTTCCTTTTACTATAGTTTCCATTTATCCAGCTTGCCACACCTTGAATGGAGTTACAGTGACATGTTATAAACAAAATAACAAATAAATCTCACATTTTACCAGACTTTCTTATAAGCTGGACTTAGTATTTTACTTAAAGCTTTTTCCATATGTTATTAGTAGCACTATGACAAAGGGACATACTGCCAGCACAGCTATCTGGAATTTTCTAAATAATTATAGGTCTTTTGGGAATATCAACATGATTTATATAAGACACTTGTGTCACAAATGTATTAGAACTGTATGCCATGTGTATATCAGACTGGTCTGTACAGGCATGTGTTAAAAAGGTATTTTATAAAGTGCTTGCGTGTAAAATGTAACCACAGTGTGCCTACTGGAATACAACAAAAATATACACACTCTATTTTAAATGTGTATATTTTAACAGTGAAAACTGGAATACAGGAGGTTAGCTTTAGAAAAATAAAAAAAAATTAAATTACTTTATGGCTACACCATAAAAGGTGGTATCTTTCAGTTTCAATGCAGAAAGGAGACACGATGTCTAAAACTAGGGAGCTTTGTGTATTGTCTCTAGAAATAGTTACTAGTCTTGAAATGTGAAGGAATGTAATTGTTTTATGATTTCCAGCATGAGGTCTATGTATGTTCACAGGTAGATGCTAAATACTGTCATCTTTCAGCAGTGGGGAGTCTCACCTGAGATAGAGTCAGATGACATGAAATGATGTCATTCTGCAAGCTATCCCAGTAGTAATATTTGAGATATTAATCTGAGAACTCTCTGAGAGAGACAATGTATTCTGTATTCTGTCTTGGACCTGATTCAGCACATCTGCCTTGGTCTGATGAAGTAAGTTACTAGGGAATAGTATAATTCTCTTAAAATAGTCTGGAATATAGCAAAGTTTGGTTTAGATATTTTTCTTTATTTATTTGAGACTGTCCTGTTGTTTTAAATATTTCCTGTGATTTTGAATTCTGATGTCACTATGATTATATACTGAGTATTTTAAACCTTTTCTTGTGGCTGATCTGTCTAGAGATATTTAAGTTTTGAGAGTACTTGCATATTTATTTGTTGACATTGTGTGGACCACTACCAACAGCCTTTCTCTTGGTCAAACTACCATTTGTATTAATATTAATATTGCACAGTAAGATTGGGCACCCTTTGTTAAAGGCCTTGAAGTACATAATAAGGAGTTGGCTGGTGGCAGTGATAACTACCTTATAGTCTGTGCAAAAGGCCTTTCCTGTGTGTGTGTGTGTGTGTGTGTGTGTGTGTGTGTGTGTGTGTGTGTGTGTGTGTGTGTGTGTGTGTGTAAATCAACCTCAAAGAGTGTGTGTGTCAACTACTTGGGCAGGGACATGAAGCATTGGTTAGACATAGAGGGTGCTGGAGGCCTTGGCTTTGCCACTCAGCTGAGATCTCAACTCTGTAGCTGTGCCAGTGGGGAATCTTACTGGAGATCTGGAGAAAGAGGAAGAAACCAACCCTGGACTGTCTGTGGTCTCTGTGTGCTCTTAAGGGAAAATACACTTGATGCAGAGAGCTGCATCTGGAAATACTATGTGTATAATTGTCATCCTCCCAGTGTACATACCTCACTGTTGCCAGTGGTGAGGATTGAGGCTCCTTGATTACTGGTCCAGTGGTGGGGTGTCACAATCACAAAAACACAGTACATGCACTCTTTTTTCTAACATGCCACAATTGTCTGTAATTCATTTCCTTTGTTTTATATTTTCTTTCAAAATTGCTTTCAGATAACTCAAATTTATATTTTGGATTGATCTTTATAATATTTCTATTCTGATTTAAACATAAATATTTAATTTTGTTCTCTACAGCTAGCTTCCTTGCCTAACAAAATCAGAATATATAATTTGCTTTATTTTCTGTCTGTCTCTTTAATCTTCATTCACTTTAATTCCTTTTCTTAAATAGGGAATGTAGGGCTTTTAAAATAGTTTTTCCTATAACTATGTTCACATTTAAACAAAACCTATTTAACTAACCTGTCACTATGTGAATTTTAACTAGTAACCAGAACTGCAAACAAAATAAAATACCTTGACAAACACTCTGAATTTTACCTAAACTCTGAAATCCATTTTTCATTTTCTGTCCAAGCTTGTCAAACCAATTATTTTGTCAAAAATTTCATAATCCTTACCCAGTTAGCCAAAACTGCTATTTTCACTATTACGTCTTCCACCCATACTCAAAATTCCTCTCAAATATAAATCTCAGGAAAAATGGTGTCAGGTTAATGATATGTGTGATTAACCTGTAAATGCTTTTCATTAGCTCTCCTATTATCCATCACTCCCGTAATTCCACCTCAAATGATGTACAGACATCAATTGTTTTATACTTGTCCTCCTAATTTCTTATTCAATTTATATAATTATATATTTTATTTCAATTTTATATCATGCGTAATCAGTGTTTAGAGTGAAGTTACCAGTCTCCGCCAGAAGTATTTCTAAATACTTTGTATATCTCAGGCTTTCCAATGAATTTCCTTTTACATATATATGACCTTTCATTTTCTTATCATTAAAATCAAACATTTGCATTTATTTTTGTTAAATTTTAGATCACTCACCATTAAATCTTCCTCTAAACTATCAATATGACTTTCTAATTTTCTTCAAATGAGAGCTAATATGATGATATCCTCTGGATAACAGATTATAGAACACATTGTTCCATTAACGTTTTGTTTTAGCTTTCTTTTCTTTGCAGCATCTCTCCATTCCAGCATCAATATATGTTAAAAAGCCATGGTACCAATACATATCTTTGCCTTATTCCCCTTTTGATCTTTAATTGCTGGGAGAAATGCCCTTCTTCATCTATTCTTACACAAACAGTGTTTCTGTCATATAACTCTCTTATCACTGATATTAAAACTGGAAAAACACTCTTATTTTCATTATTTTTCATAGAATGTTCCTGTTCATAATGTCAAATGCTGCTTCCAAATCTATACATCTAGTAAAAAAATGCTTGATTTCTTATCTTTACATACTTTCCTATTAAAAGATTTAACAAGTAACATCCTTAACTTGTCAATCTTTTACTAACATACGCAAAATGATAATTAAGCTACACTATCTTAATTTCTTCTTTTAATCATTGTATTGTGACAGTGGTATGTATTCTGAGTAAAGAGTCTAATAATTTTGGAAAATTATAATTATTTGGATCTAATTCCCTCCCTTTTTATGAATGGGAACTATTATACTATATTTCCATGAATTAGAAAAGACCAAATTTCCTATATATTCCTTAGAATCTTCTTCTAACATTATAGCTCATTTTTCCTTCTGATTGTTTATAGTACTTATTTGTTATTTCATCTGAGCCTGGTGCTTTATCATTTTTCAACTTTAATAATTTCTTAACTTCCTTATTGTTAAATTTACCTACAAATGTCATTATCTCTTCCTTTGTTATTTTTATTCCAATATTTATTCCATCCTCATTTCCTTACATTTCTTTTTTTATATATTAGTCTCCAACTGATCCTTTTCGTACTCATGTCTACAGTCATTAATCTCCGGTATAATTTTTGTGTTCTGGTGTTTCTGGTCAATAACAGTAATTGCCATATATTCATGTTAAATTCTTCTTTTTTTCTCATTATTACTTCTTTATATTCTTTTTTGTTAAATAACATACTTTTCTATCCTGCTCTACCCAAATTATCTTTGTACTTCTCAGTATCCTTTTCTTTCCATCTTCATTAAATCATTTTAATAAAATCCTTTTCCCTTTGTCTACTATTTCTAATACTTTCATCTTTCCTTCCTTCTTTATATCTATTTTTTTCAATGTGCTAGCTTCATTACCTGTGTGAGTGTGTGTGTGTGTGTGTGTGTGTGTGTGTGTGTGTGTGTGTGTGTGTGTGTGTGTGTGTGTGTGTGTAGGCCACTGAGATGCACATGGAGCTCTACTCAATCAGGAGTGCACAAATTTCCAAAGTAAGGGGCTACCTCACCAGGTATAGAACAAGTTAGAAAATCAAGTATAGAATATTTTCAGAACAGCTCGACAGGTAAAGTGCAGTGGTTTAAGGGGTATATTAAGGTAACAATAGGGTATAACAATAGTGAAGTGTAGAAGCATGATGGTAGCGTACAGATATTATCATGTTATCAATCTGAATGGCATTCAAGATCATATGAAATAATTTAAGTGGAAATAAGGAACAATAGCAATCAGTTTGAAAATATGGGAAATGCAAGAGAAAGGCATGCTAGGAAGAAGTTAGAAGGATAGTATTAATACAAGAATTAGTACTAGTATTAATGCTAGACTTGTAGTATTTATTTAGTCTGGCAGGTAGCATAGAGGAGTAAAGCTCTGAGCTGTTAATGGGCTGCTTCCTATGCCCACGCTATAGGGTTTGCTTCCTTCCACCTTCATTTACCTACTGTGTGATTCTGAGCATGTCTCTTTACCAGACAGCATTCCCTGAGTCAATCTGAAAAGGGATAAGTTGTCCAGTGGACTTTCCCAATCAGCAAATAGATAAAAAAAGAAAAAATATATAAAAAAATGGGAAAAGTGAACAGGTGAAATCAGAAAGCAAAATGTGCAACATAACTAGAAAAGTCTGTACATATAAGTATGTACATATAGGAATAAATAGGAAAATGAACTAAAATATACTATAGATAGTCTCTGTTTGGTTGGTGTGACTAATTAAGCACTGTAACCAGACAGTCGCATTGAATGACACTGAAAAGAGGTGTGTTCCTAGACTGTTTATCGAGTTAACATGTTAAATAAAATTAAGTAAAATGCTAATAAAAAAATTATTTTTTAAGCAAAGTAAGTCTTGATATCATGCTTTATGGAATGCATGAAGTGCAGTGATTTTACTGAGACAATGAAAAAAGATAAGCCTGTTATGCACTTTCCTGATGCCTGAGTACTGCATAATAACCTTGTAGATCATGCAGTATGCTGATTATGCTCTGAAATTAGCAAAAAAAAAAGATAAGCTTGTTATTTTTCATGTCCACCTTTCAGAGCTATTACCCACTAGTCTTATTTGACAGTACACACTGCAGCCAGCAAAGAAAAGTAGCAGAAATGCAGTAGAATCTGTAATCAGCTTAGTCCTGCCACAAAATGAATGTTGCACTGTATGCAGGGTAAGATGTCTAACAGCTTTTAAAGCTGTTGGCTTAATCTGAGCCAGTCTTAAGTGCCTTGTAGCCTTCAAAGCTGCAATGTATTTCACACTCCTTTCTCTCTCTCTCTCTCTCTCTGTCTATAACTGCTGGTACACTGGGGTACCTAAAGTTGTGTGTATTAGAAAGAGTTATTGTCAAGTTCTTCTGATCATACCAAACTAGTTATCTGTTCTCAAACCAGATTTCAGGCTCTACCTCTCAAGGGTGGGAAGTTGGTATAATGAGTAAGGTGTTTACCTTACATATATGAAGTACATGGTGTGATTCTCACATGAGGTAATTGGCTAGGCTTTAAAATGGCCCACAAGGGCAGTTAGCCTATTACCAATCCATGAATCAAGCATCATTTCCTCCTCTCTTGAGGCAAATTACTTGACATCCATGTCTAAAACAAATAACATGTTGATTAAAATCTGAGACCTGTTCATAATTCTCTGCTTTATGCAGCTTTAATATGTGGATTATAATAAGGACTAAAAAAGCAACTGCACCAGGGCCCACAGGTGTGAGAGACCCATGACCAGCCAACAAAAAAGTTAGTTTTCACTTATTCCTTTCATGGCTATAGCATGACCATCTCTCTCTCTCTCTCTCTCTCTCTCTCTCTCTTTCTCTGTCCTTTAGAAATCACAGGAAGTAGTACAGAAAGAAGTCAGAAACTGAAGAATTCCAGTTCCATAAGAGCAGCAACACATGCTGCTGTTTTTTGAACTGGCATAACATTCCCTTCATTCTCTCTCTCTCAAATACTGATGTGTGTGTGTGTGTGTGTGTGTGTGTGTGTGTGTGTGTGTGTGTGTGTGTGTGTGTGTGTGTGTGTGTGTGTGTGTGTGTGTGTGTGTGTGTGTGTGTGTGTGTGTGTGTGTGTGCATTCAGCCATTCATTAAATTATAATAGATTTATTTTCATCAGAAGTACTACCTGGTTAAGTGACTTGCTGAGAGTCACACAGTAGGCAGATTGAGTTAAATGACAGTAGAAAGAGTAAATCTATGGACTAATAGAAGGAAGAGCTCATTAAGAGCTTAGAGCCTTAATAGTCTGCACTAACAGCCAAGCATTCACTCACTTCTTGACTTTATGATAAATCACAAAAGGTTAAAAGTAAGTGAGGTTTACAGTCAGTCAAGAATGTCAGTTATTGGAGCTCTGTGTGATATTAATGCACTACTTCCTGTAGTTAAAAGTATGGTGTTTGAACCCTTTCACCTCTGTTTTTAATTGTGACTTTGGGCAAGCTATAATTCACATCTGTGTGGGCATCTCTGTGTAAATGCTTTGTTCCTGTTTCCCACTATTCCACATGTTAATTCTGCTGCTGTTTCCTGTGACAAGGGTGTGAGTTTACAATCCTTCACACTCCCTTTTTACCTCAGTCTGACAGTTGTCACAGAAGGTTACAGCTATAATTCCTGTAGTACAGGATTTGACTTCCTTTACCCACTTATATTTACCACCTGTGTGGGTTATAGCAAGCTGTAACTGATGGTCATGTGAAAGTATAAATATTGGGCTCCTGCACTCCACTATTCCAGGAGATAATGCTGCTGTTTCCTCTGTTAAGGCTGTAGGGTTTGAATCCTTCTACCACCCTCTCTACTTTATTCTGAAAGTTCTTGCAGATGGTTAAGGCTGTGTGTTGCAGTTCCTGTGGTACAGGTTTGATTCCCTCTTCCCACTGTGTGACCTTGCACAAGCCACTTAATTGGATAGTACTTTGCAGCAACTGTAAATTTGGGTAAGATCCTCAATGATCCACTGGATTGTAATCATAGCATCTGCCTATGAACCAGAGTAGTTATGCTGTAAAAAAAGGAAATTGGTCATAGTAAACACATTTATCATCATATGAGCCACAGTCTTTGGTTTCTTTGTTTTGTTGAATGTTAAAAGTGTGTTTATTATTATTTCTCTGTGAATAAACTGGATAACATGAAGTCTGTGAGTTTAAAATTAATACATTTTTAATCTAGCATGCTTTTTACAGGCACACAGATGTGGAATGTACTGTGTTTGGGCTACAATAGTTTGTCTATCACTAAGTGCAGATGAGTAAGGCTATGAGCTGCTAAAGAGCTGTTGCTCACAGTAATGGTTTGATTCTTTCAACCATTCTTTGTCTTCTGTATGACTCCGTCCAAGTTATTTCACTTGAGAATGCTCTAGAGAAAGGACACTTGTATGCAATGGACTTTCCAAGGCAGTTAGCAGCATTACACAGTTGGCCTTTGAATTCCTTCACTCTTTGCATAACCATTATAAATGGTGCTTAACTACGTGCTGCTTAGGTTTATAGGTTCATAGGTTGATACTAGGCTATCTGCCCTAGGGCATTTATAAGCCTAGCCAGAGTGTGTTTGGCTTTTGCCACCCTTTTAGATTAGTTGACTGTGCCTCTGTATAGTAGGTCACAGAAGATAGCCCTTTTGAGGTTAGTTTACTGTGCCTCTGTCTAGTAGGGACACAGAAGAGATCCCAGGGGTAAATCTATGATCTCCCATCCACTCGTCAAGATTTCTCTTGAAGAGGATCATTGAGGGACTCTGCCTAACATGGATTGGGATTTTGTTCTAGAGTGAGGGGAGCCTCTGGGATATGAATCTGTCCCTCCAGCATGTCCTATTTATTTTGGTGCTGAGGTTTAAGTCCCTGGAGCATGTAGCTCTAAGGGATTTGGATTTCCTGAAGTGGAGCATGTCCATTAATTCTGGGTTGGACATGGCTTTAGATGTCAGGCACAGATCGTCTCTGAGTAGGTGGTAAGCAACTGAGTAGAGCTGTAGTTTCTTTAGCCTAACTGTGTAGGGGATCTGTTTGAGTCCCTTGATCCTCTTGGTGAGGTACTTTTGGGGTCTTTCCAGTTGCTGCAGGTATTGGGTAAGGTACATCCCAAATGGGGCATTTTATTCAATTATGGGCCTGATAAGTGATGAGTAGAGGGCACAATGACCTCTCTTGATCTAGATGTGAACCCTTTCGTGATAAGGTGGGCTATAAAGAAGGTCTTTCTAACCACTTTGGCAATGTGATTGTCAAAGGAGAGATTGCTATCTACTTGGGTCCCCAAATCCCTAATTACTTCTTCCATACTTAATGGATTACCACCTATGTGGTAATTTGTGGGCACTTAGTTTTTCCCAAAGGGGATGACTATGCACTTTTTGGCATTTAGCTTTAGGCCATGGCTCTGGCACCAGTTATCCATTTCTGTGAGACCCTTTTGGAGGATGCTTGTGTCAGTCGGTGAGTCGATTATGGCACCCAGTTTGCAGTCATCTGCAAACTTGGTCAGCCATAGTCCTCCCATGTTAGCCTGTACCTCAGAGAAATATATACCAAACAAGAGAGGTCCCAGGACTGAGCCTTGTGGGAAGCCACTTGTAACTAGTTTAGAGTCTGACATGGCACCTGCAACTCTGACCATGTGGGTTCTATCCCTGAGCCAGTTTGCAACCCATCTTGTGACATAGGGGTTGATATTTAAGCTGGTGAGCTTATTTATGATGCCTGAGTGGGGTATTGTGTCGAAGGCTTTTGTGAGGTCCAGGTAGGCTGTGTGGACTACCTTCCCTTCATCTATGGCCTTGGTGACTGTTTCAAAGAAGTCGACCAGGTTCAAGGGGCAAGATCTGCCCTTAACAAAGCCAAATTGGGTAGGATCCAGTGTTTGGAGGTTCCCAATTTCTTTGTTTATGAGTTTCATGATGATATGCTCCATAGCTTTGCAGACCAGGCTAGTCAGGCTTATAGGGCGATAGTTTCCGGGGTCCACTGTGGCATCACCTTTGTGGAGTGGGACCACTGTTGCTGTACGCCATTCCTTGGGTACATATCCTGTAGTAAGGCTGAGATTGAACAGTGACTTTATGTGAGGGTTCAGTTCTTCTTGGAGTTCGTGTAAGACACAGCCCGGGACACCGTCCGGTCCCATTGATGCTGTGTTTGTGTTTGATTATAAATTCCAGCATGTCTCCTTAAATGTGAATTTCAAAGGAAGAGAAATTTACTGTGTTTCTGCTAAGTCTTTCTTCAATTTGAAAGTGTTTTGTTTTGGATTTTTTATAAAATGTCTGCAAGTTTTTGGGGTAAAATTTAAAATAAAAGTTATCAATGAAATCCAAATCTCTAAGATAATTGTAATGAACAAAGTATGCACACTGACAGATTTGAACAGTATTTTATTTTTTTTTTTTTCAACTGGGGGAGATAAAACCAAGTAATGGGAAACTACTGTGGCTGGTGGGGGCCTAATCCAATATCCTAAATATGACCCCATTTCCCCATTTGACCACTGTCTGTCTATGTTGACTCTGGAGGAATATACTGCAACAATATAGCATTATCAGCCATTCAGGTAGGTCAGACCTATACTGAGTGATGTCAGAGTGAATAGCTACTTCTGGTGATTGGGAAGACATAGGGATATCAAAAATGAGATGTAGATATCCGGCAAAAATGTAAGCCCCTCAAAAAAAAAAAGAAAGAATATGCTATGTACAGTAATATTTCTGATTTTTGTATGACTTGTGGGATGTTGAACAAAAGCTGCTGCAGCATATATATATATAGTCTTGAACTGTTCTATTTTATTTATTGCTCTAAATTAATGTGTAATATAGTTTAAACATATTGCATTTTAGTAATAAATTATTGCAGTACCTTCGTTACAGCTCCAAGCAAATGCAAAAAAGGTTGGCATCTGTCAAGTCATATAGGCTGCAGTATTTGGATTGATGATCAGAGCTGTCTGACTTTCAATATCTTCAATATCAGTTATGCAGTCATTGTTGCAAATTATTGAGATGTAATCTTCTGCAGAAGATGTGAATATAAAGGATTTCTGCATTTAGTTAAACGTGTTACTCTGTCTGGCAGTTACATCAAAGGACTAAAGTTCTAGGTTATTACTGAGCTGCTTTCTGTGCCAGTGCTCCAGGGTTTGAATCTTTCTACGTTCATTTACTTACTGTGTGACCTTGAGCAAGTTACTTAATGACACAGTGCTCTGGCACAATTTAGACTTTGGTCTAGGCTACTTAATGAGCTCATGGACAGCATCACTAGTAAATAACTACGAACATGTAGTTGTTTTTTGCCAGCCATTCCCTATTGTGTATATATATTTCAGGAATTTTTGGCAATATTATCAGCACACTAATTAATGCAGCATAGGCATTTCTTCTTCAAGGATAGAAGGCACGAGTTTGTAGACGAAACACTGAAATGCAAAGTTGTCAGCAGCAACATCTACATTAATAATAGTTCTTTCTAATGTTGAATTGTTCAGACAACTTTCACTTCTGAGAGACTGTGAAAATTGACTTGGCGTATTTTATCATGTGGTTAGTCTTTCTTTTGGTCTCATCATAAATACTCTTCTATTTAAATTGTGTTAAATATGGCTGGATCTTATGGTGTTATGCTAATGTTCTTTATACAATTTCATGTAGATCATACAACACTACCAATCTCATACACTTTATTTCTTTATAACAATAAGGGATGGATACAGTCAAAAAGTGGGCATAACTGTTAGTAGGGGGTCGGGGGCTATCTGTGGATGGAAGTATATTATGCTCTTATCATCCTTGTTAAAACTCTTTAATCTTGCTTTGCAGGACTAATGCACATATGTGTATGAGAATTAAGTTGGAATACTTTACATTGGTAACTGCATGTTTATGTGAAACAAATTTGAAATGTGTCACTTTGGTTATTATTGTTATTAATGATATGACACAGACATTTGAGAATGATGTAGTCAATAATGTATCTATAATTGTTGAGTTTGTTGTATGTCTATTCATAAAGGTGAATGACCCTGCTGAGTTGATAAATAGTCATTAGTTTGTCTTTGCAAGAGTAGTGTGTATTTGTGTAAAGCAAATTTGAATACTTTTCTGTGGTCATTTTTATCACAACTAGACATATAATGTGTATGCAGTCAACAAACTGGGCATAATTGATGAGTATGGATATTGATGGATTATAATGACATCAGTTTAGGTGGTCTTTTATAGTTGACATATTCTGAAATTGGTACTTTTATTATTATTGTTAATACATTTTGTTTCACTGTTTCCTAAACATTGTTGAACACTACACATTTAAATCACACTCTAACAAATGTTGCTATATATTAAACAAGAAAGATAATTTAAAACAATCCCAAAGGTGAATCCAAAAAAACATACATGTTTACTGGGAAAGCCCAACTGGGACAGAGCACATTATTAGTGGAGGCCCAGGGAGAAATGTTCCAGATACATATCTTTGGAATGTGGGAGGAAACTAGAGCACCCGAAGGAAACCCACATGAATGCAGGGAGGACATCATTTGTTTAAAATCTTCATATCAAACAGTGTACAACTGTCCCTATTTACATTAAGATTTTGAGATACTACTCAGAAACAGAAGTCTAACAACTAAGATCAACAAAAATGGTGCATAAATACAAACATAAATATGTTATCAAACAGTTCAAAATTTGCAGACTTTAATTATTTTGCAAAAAATCTAGATTAGTAAGAAATGTATTTTTGTTGCTGAAAATGGAAGATGTAACACATAAGTCCTATTTCTTTAAATGACTGGCACCACAAGTATGTTAGATGTGTAGTCTGGTTTCCTGTTTGCTGAATAGTTTTTAAATCATGTGTGATGGAGAGGTACAGAAAACCATTTGAAGTGCTACATCAAGCCTAAAAGAGGACTATACCTTCAAAAATAGGTGCATCGTGAAGGGGTAAATCAAGTCTACAAAACATACCCACAAAATCAATAAAGTTTATAAATCTGGAGAAATCTATTAAAATGATACAATGAGCTCTCAAAATTAAACTCCAAGATGTTCACAGCCTCTACCTAGTTTCAGCTGTTAACTGACTTCAAATAATTTTACTCCCATCTAACAAACAGTGTAAACCAAGTGGTCCCAATCAGAGCCTAATATATTGGGGAATATAGAATTAAACCACCTTGGCATAATACCAGTGTTAATAAGCTGTATAATAAGGGAAAACTAAGGCCTATAACAAATCAAAATTTTCCTACATTAAAGACTTTTATCAAAAAGGTCAGCATAAATCTAAAAGTGACTGTAAGGAATATTAAAGTAGAACACAAATTAAAATTAGCTTCTGAAGCCAAAGACAATCATGAATCTTTCTTTAATTAGACCTCAATTAAGAAATAACATTTAGCAATGCTCTAAATGAATTCATAATGGTATTAACATCTCTTAATTCTACAACCAGTAAACAGGCAAAGCTGCCACCAACTAAGAATAAGTTATGAGGAACAGTAAACACCTACAAGGATGGCTCGTACATGAGAGAGTAAAATTCAGTCTTTTATTCCACAGTAGTACAGTTTAGCGCTGTATGAATTCATCAGCATCAAACCTTTTTTGGTACTTTCCCAGTATGTTTTGGTCATTTTACATTTATATTATATTTTTGTATATTCATCATATATAGGATCGTATTGTATTGCATTGTTACTGTTAGTGAACTTGACCCCTTTCTTCTTCTTTTTTATACATTTGTTACAGAATATTTTAGCATATTTGTTATTGTGAAATGCTTCATTTTAGATTAGATAGTTATTCACAACAATTTTATATATTGTTCACCTACACAACTTTTCTGAGTTATTTTAGTAGGTACATATATATATATATATTTTTTTATTTTTTTATTTTTTTATTTTGTTTGTATATGATGGTTTATAAATATATTACATACACATATTCCATTTTGTGACTTTGAACAAGTTTGTTAAGTGAGATGTATACCTTTAAAAGTTTTGGCGGACTTTTTCATTGACTGACTCACTTTGACTATATATATCAGGATGTGTGCATTTTTTAAATGGTTCTGAAGAAGACTGGGCTTCTCCAGTTGAAAGCGCTAAACTGTACTACTGTGGAATAAAATTTTACTCTCTCGTGTACGAGCCATCCTTGTAGGTGTTTACTGTTCCTCATAACTTATCTCTTAATTCTACAGATATTGCTAATATACTTGCAAATAAATTTAGTGCAACTTCACAACAGAAGACATATTTAACCCTGACTTGGATCATAGTCAGCATGCTGAGTCAAAGCTAGCCATTCGATGGTATAAACATTGGCTCTAGGTGATTTGATAATATTGACAAATGTCACCAAAATGGGCATGGCTATTTGAATGTGAAAATGGTTTGAGGACCCAGCCTACTCTAACCTATGCCAAGGACCCATGATAATGGGGAGAGGTGTCTGTGTGCCTGTATTAGCCAAAACTTGCCTGCTATAAAGCCCCTCACCCCAGGGTCAATAAGCCATTGGCCAGCAAGTGTCCACATGCCCAGGCTGGATTTCCAGGGGTAATTCTGTTGAGCCAAAGCTGGACATAAACCAACCAGCCTGCCAAACATCGACTAAGGATTGCTACACACTGGATTTAGCTTTATTAATAGCATTCAGCTTGGAAATGAATGGTATGGTGGTAATGAGTAGACTGGACATTCTGTGTATCCAGGAGACAAGGTGGAAGGGCAGTGCAGTAAAGCCAATTTGGTTGGGATCCAGAATCTACTACTTAGGAAAGACCAGAATACAAATGGTGTGGGAATTGTGATGAGGTTGAGTCTTTTGAAGATAGTGAGAGATGTCATCAGAATAAGTCATAGACCTGTGGCAGTCAGACTTCAGTAAAAATATATTTATTATTTATTTTACATTTGTTTACCGGGAAAGTCCGAGTGGACAGAGGTCCTTTTTCAGCAGAGGCCCAGGGAAAAAAAAGCTCCACATATATGTATAAAAGAGAAGTTTACAATTTATGTTTTTTACATATCAGATAGTACAAAAATATGCACATATAAAAGAGAAAAGGTTTACAAATTACATTTTTTTAAATATCAGATAGTACAGAAATAGAGTTTTATACTTATAATGCATTATATACAGAAATGGTAGCATCTTAAGTACTTATTAATCAAACATTTTAAACTGAGCATCGATTATAAGGATTAAGTACTAAAGACTCCAAGGTCCTCTAGTTTGGACCCGAAGGTGGAGTTTTCTGCTGTAGTTTTACAATAGCTGATTGCGTGAGTAGTTACTGTGCAGACAAGGATATACTTACAGTCAAGGGAAAAGGGTGTAGGATAGTAGAGTATATATCTCAGTGAAAGATAAGATGATAACCCTAGACAGGACCAGTATGTGTGCACAGTCCTAAGTTCAACAAGCGTGATTTGAGTGTTTTTTCTTTTTAAACAGCTGCTTATTTCAAATAGATCTTGTATCAGTGGGCAGTGAGTTCCAAATTTAGCTATACCAGTAGGGTAGAGGGAATGTCCTGCTGAGTTGTTAACTTTGGTTACAGCTGTAATGATTTATTACTTGAAAGTAGGGAACGCTTGTTACTATGAGGAAATACTAGATTTTGTAGGGTAGGGTTTTTTCTGGTTGATTGATGAGTGTGTGTGTTACAATAAGTTGGTTACACGTTAACAGATTAAATAACATGGTCCAGTTTAATTCTTTCAGTGCTCAGCAATGGTGAGTTCTATAATTACGGTCAGTTGTGAATTTTGTGATCTTATTGTAGCAGCTTTCAAATTTTGCTAAGTCAGATTTTGTTATGTTAGTGAGGATAGGTGAGGCATAGACGAGTGTTGACATTAGATGGGTTGTTGCAGTTGTAGCTGTTGTACTTTTGGTTAGATACTGCTTATTTAAATACAGACTACCACGTTTTTTTTTGCACCTCTTTTATTGTGTTGGCTATATGTGGATCAAATTTCATGTTTGGTCTGGGATACAGGGGTAATGATAGTCTGGTTTGTAGATGTAATGGAAAAGTATGAAGGGGGATCAGAGGCTCTTCCTGGGTAATAGACATAAGCTTGGTCTTATCTGGGTTTAAAATGAGTTGAGCTTCTGATAGCCATGTTTCTACTTCACAGAAGTTTTCTTATGTTAGTAGTTGTAGCTGGTGCAGAGTAGATGCAACACATATTAATCTTGAGTCATTTCCATATTAGGCAAGGGAGGCATGTCCAGTGGCAGTGTATAGTTTATTGTTGAACAGGGTGAAAATTAGTGGAACTAGGATGAAGCCCTGTGGGACTCCCAGGTTGATGGGTAGTAAAGGAAATATGCTGTGTTGCCATATTACTGCCTGTTGTCACCATGTTAGATATTTTTTAAACCAGGTAATTGTTGAGTGGCTAAGGTTGAATTCTGCCAGAACTTTTAAAAGTTTGTTGTGGGAGGCCATATCAAATGCTTTTGATAGGTCTAGAAAGATAGATATTATATTGCCATTTTTCCTATGCTGATTAATGATATCAGTAAAGGACAATAGGGCAGAGGATGTGCTATGGTAAGGCTGAAGACATGCTGGGTTTTGGATATGAGGTTATTATTAAGTAGATAGATCATGATTTGAGTATGAATATTTTAGAAATTGCAGAGGATAGCAATTGGTCTGTAATTGGATAGTTCTCTTGAGCTATCCCCTTTGTATAGTGGAACAATATGGAATATTTTCCAGATTGCTTGTATTTGTGGTTCAGTGATATATCTATTTATTAAGATAGATACTGGGTATAAGATTGCATCAACTGATAATTTTAGATACTTGGTTGGTAGATTATCGGCTGCTAAAGGTGTGGGCTTTAGTTTTTTTTAGATGTTTTTCTATTAAGTTGGTTGAGACAGGTTGGAGGGAGAAGGAGTTGTGGTTAGTGTTTGTTATGGGTACATTGAAAGTTGGCTGCAAGAGTTATTTGGTAGTGCTAATACTGATTCAGTGAAGTGTATGTTTAATTGTGTTGCTATCAGATTTACATTGTCTGTGATTGAAAGGATTGGAGTGCTGGTGTTTCCAAAATGTAGGATTCTATTAATAGCTGTCCAAAGCTTTTTTGGATTACTTTGGTGTTTAATTTGAATTTTATGGTAAAAATTAATCTTATCCTGGTTAATTTGTTTGTTGTTTTATATATATATATATATATATATATATATATATATATATATATATATATATATATTTCTGAGTTTTTGATATGCTGGCCTTATTGTATGTGATTTGTCTTTTGTCTTTTGGCCATGGGACATAATTGGCTTTGATTCTAATTGTTCTTGGTGGGGCTAATATGTTTAGGATGTTTAGGAAAGTAGAGTTGAAATATTCAGTGGCTTTATTCAGAGGGAGATGTTTTAGAGGTGCCCAATTGCAAAGGTTTAGGTTGGGTATTAAAGTTTGGTGGCTGAAGTCCTTTTATTCCTAATCATTTGTTAAGTTATCTGTTTAGCTAGATTAGTTTTCCTCCTAAGAAGATAGGTTGGGAGATGATCACTAAGGCTGTCTGGGAGACAGCCAGCATGAATTGAGAGGGAAGGTCTGTTGGTTAGTATACAGTCTAGTATAGATTATCTCTGTGGTTTTCTCAATTCTTCTAGGTGTCTGTATAATTTGTGTAAAACCATGGCAGTTATTATGGTGTGTGGGATTTTTTTTTGAGTTACATGTAAACCAATAAACATTGGGATTCCTCATAATGATAGTTTCATGGGGTAGAAAAGTAGTGGTCCAGTGAAGTATGTATTCAAAAGTGCAGATATTATCCCCTGGAGGTATATAGATATCAACTATATTTAGGTATTTGTTAGAGTTGATCTTTAATTTGTCCATTATTACTTTGGCATTACCAAAGTTGGGGTGGTTGGCTGTATGTGTTCTAGAGTAAGATAATTTTTATAGAAGATGGCTAAGCCCCCCCTCCTCCTTTCCCCTTTCTGTCAACGCTATGCATATTATAACCAGGAGGTAGGATTTCATTACTGTTAATGTTGGCCTTGAGCCATGTTTCTGTGAGCCAGACAATGTCGGTTGTGTAATTAGAGACAGTTGTGTGGAATTCTTGGGATTTGTTTAAAATGCTTCTAATGTTTAGATTTCTTACTAGCAGGTCATATTTATTTCAAACACGTTTAGGTGTGTATTGTTTGTTGTGTTGGGAGTATTTGTGTGGTGGGTTTGTGTTGGGGCCAGGATTTGGGTAGATATCCCCACTTAAGGTTATTTATGCAGCTATGTGGGTTATTGTTTTGAGAAGTTTGATTATTAGTTTGTTATATTTTAAGGAGATAGGTGGATTGTATGGCTCTGGGGTTATAATATAAGCATATTGATCTATGTTTCAGGCTTTGTATATTAAACGTGAGATATTTATATGTATTGGTTTTGTCGGTTGTAAGTAGTATGAAGTGATAGTGTAATGGGTTGGGGAATTGTGTAGCTCATTGTGGTATGAGGTGAGGTGTGCTATTATTGAGAGGAGTATAGTGGTAGTAGTAAAGTAAGACAACATGACTGATTAATAGAGTGTGTGCATAAAGTGTGAAAATTTTTATTGACTTGTAAAGTGTGGGAAGAAATTAATAAAATGGATGATGTAATTGTGAAGAGGTCATGTGATTGGGTGTGTCGGTTTTAGGAGTGGCTAGATACAAATAAAGCTAGGTGAAGTGGGGTGGGTGGTAATGGGGTAGGGTAGGAGAGCAGAGTGAGCCTGAGTGTAGTAAGGGTGAACAGAGTGGACAGAGCCTGGCTGGAGGTATGACTACAGAAACAATCAGTCAGCCCTGTTTGTACAGGTTTGCTCACTATCCATTGGAATGCATATAAGTAAATTTTACTTTTTCAGATAAAGCGAAGACTGTGTACTTTCTTAAAAGTTACCATTGAGAACAATTTAAGGAATCAGGGGAGAAAAAACACTTTACCAATTGATCTATGGAATGATATAAATACAAATGATAGGATATCTTTGCAGAGTCTTGTTGACTAGGGAGAAAGTACAAGACAAAAAGATTTTGAGCTGAATATATTGGGAGAAGGGATAGGCAGATCATGTTATTACTGCCTATCCAGGCAAGTGTGCTTTTCAATATATTAACTAGGCTGATAACACAATTTCATTTAAGTACTTTAGAGTATCTTATCTGTTAATCTACATTAATATCTTCAGTCTTTTCTGTTTCTGCTTCTTGGCCTTGAACCTCTTTAGTGGTCCAGACCACTTGCACCAGGCTATTTCTTTTCTAGGGAGTTTCACAGCAGGTCCTTAGCAGGTCTTTAACTGGTAGGAGTTCCAAAAGTGGGCATAAAGACTGAGAAAAAATGTATTAGAAGACAAGATACTTAGATTGTATTAAGTAGAAGTAGTTCCTTATGGTGCAGAGAGACAATTATTGTAAGATACAGTGCCTATTTTCCTTTGTAGTGGTGAGAAGATGCAAACAAAGTTTGAATTTTAGTATGCAGTCTACTGTTGAGAAGGCAGACTGATATCGTCAGAATGCATTTTTCCAGCATGAATTACCTTAAGATAGATAGTTAATATGCTATCCTAATTGATTTGGGGTTATAAGCATGCTCATTTGTATTCAGTTATATAAAATAATATCAAAGTAGACAAAACATTTGTACAGCAAAGTCTATTGTCTGTCCAACCTACATTTATTACAATTAAAGTAAGAACACTTATATATAGCTTTAAGCCCTTAGGCCCAGTGTTTCATGCAGTAAAAGATTGCAGCAGACAAAAGATACTGTGACTAAGGCTGAATGTTCTTCTACATTATGTTTACCATCATCCAATGTTAGATCACTAACATATACTGTGCAGTGCTGCAGCGGTATCATTGCCGCCTCACAGCAAGAAGTTCTCTGGTTTGATTCTTGGCTGGATTGCCTTCTGTGCAGAGTCTGCATGTCCTCCCTGTGTTCGTGTTGGTTTTCACCTTCTACTCTGGTTTCCTTCCACATTACGAAGACATGCATCTGGAGCACTTCTCCCTGGGTTTCTGCTGAAAATTGGCTTCATTCCAAGTTGAGCTTTCCTGGTAAACAAATGTTAAATAAATAAAATATAGCTGTAAGCACTTAGGAACACTGTTTCCTGCAGAAAAAGATCATGGCAGACAATAGATGCTACAATTATGTCTAAATGCTCCTCTATACTATGATTGACGCATTTCAAGTAGAAACATTAAATTATACATAACATCCCATTAGATCTACTATTTTTTAAAACTGCACATAAAAAGGCTTGTACCTTTGGACATATCAGTAATAGTTGTTTAAGAAGCAGTGTTAACCAAAATTATATTTAGAAAAGTCCACAGTGAATGGCAGCTCTAGGTTATTAGAGCAGTTGCTACCATTGGAACAGTTGCTACCATAACTGGAATAAAAAAAACACTTGTTCCTTTTACTCTAATTACTACTAAAATGCAGTTTCTAACCTCAAAAGAACTATACAACAGTACCCTGACAATACCATTGTGTCTTGCAGTGAGTTAAAAAAGTATGAAGTTATGGTGTCTAGCAATTATTACATACTAAAACAGAAAACAAATGTATGTCAACTGCATTTGGATTAGGTAACAATGAAAATGTTTCATCTTTACATTCATGCAAACATTGAAATAGTCACTTTCTGTAGTAGCACACTTGCCGAGGGACAGGGCAGCAGAGAAATGAGTTTGAAAAATGTCTCCCGTCTAAGAAAACTCACTCAGGATGCAATAGGTGGGGGGAGGGATCTTGTAATTGTAGAAAACCAAGATTCCTAAGAAAGTGGGTCAGAAGAGCATGGCTGGAGTTATGACTACAGAAACAGTCAGCCCTGTTTGTACATGTTTGTTCACTATCAACTTTAGCACATGCAAGTAACTTTTACTTTTTCAGATAAAGAAGACTATGTAATTTCCAAAAAGTTGCCATTCGGTACAGTTTAAGGAATCAAGGGAAACCAAAACTGCACTTTACCAGTTAATCTATGGAATAATATAAATTCAAAAGGATATTTTTGTAGAGTCTTGTTGTTTGAATGAGAAGAAAGTACAAGACAAAACGTTTTGGGGCAGAATATATTGGAAGAAGGCAAAGGACAGGTCGAGTTACAACTGCCTACCTAGGTGAGTGTGGTTTCCAGTATCTTAACTAGGCTAAGGCAATTCTGTTTAAGTACTTTAGAGTATCTGTTAACCTACACTAATATCTTCAGTCTTTTTTGTTGCTCGGCCTTGAACCTCTTTAATGGTCTGAAGCACTTGTTCCAGGATATTTCTTTTGCTAGCAAGTTTCAGGGCAGGTCCTTAGCAGGTCCTTAACAGGTGGGGGTTTCAAAAGTGAGCATAAATAACTAATATCTTCAGTATTTTCTGTTGCTTGGCCTTGGACCTCTTTAGTGGTCCAGAGGACTTGCACCAGGATATTTATTTTGCTAGAGAGTTTCAGGGCAGGTCCTTGGCAGGTCCTTAACTGGTAGGAGTTTTAAAGCTGGGCACAAAGAAATAATATCACTCACCGAGGGACAGGACAGCAGGGAAAAGAAGAGGCAATATTCGTAATCTCATCCTATGCCTCTTAGTAGGTTTGTGATGGTCAGGAAAAGAGTGCATTCAGGCAACACCTCCAAGACCCACTTAGATAAAGCAGGATAACATGAGTGGGCACTGATGAGGGACCTAAATGTTCATATCTGGACAGACAGAACATGATAAAAGGACTGACTGAGTCCACATGGATGGAGCAACTGAAATAATGGAGAGGCCATTCTAGGCTGCCAACACATGGTTCACCAAGAGAGAGACCATTACAAGATCACATTCAAGAGTCGCTAACATACAACTCGGGTAGACTTCTTCCCAATAAAGAAAGGACACTGGAGTAGAATCAGAGATTGCAAAGTCATCTCCAGTGAAACAGTTAGCTGGAGTGAAAGCACAAGAGTTCAAGGAAATACTCAGTGTTGTAGCACCTCAGGAAGAAAACCAAATTCAAAAAATGTCAGTGTCTCAAAACAGCATGTGTAAAGACTATAGAAAAGACATGAGGTCAAGCCAGCTATGGAAAAACTGTATATAAGGAAGGCTGATGGTGGAATGTTCCAGTCCAGGAAATTATCAAAAGAAAGAAAAAAGTGAGAGATAGAAAAGATGGACCAGGCTAAGAAGGAATGCTAGATGGTTAAGAAGGAGGCTAAGGCAGTAGTCAAAATAGCAAAGAACAAGGCATCAGGAGCACTCTACAAGCTTCTGGAAAGTGACTTAACAGATGTCACAAAGAAACTCTATCAGTTCACAAAGCAAAGACAGAAAGATATTCAGACACCATTCATAAGGCATGACGTCCACATGGCATCAAAGTTAGATGGAAGGAGTACTTCCAGCAGCTTCTGAATGAGGAAAACCCCACAGAAGCTTGACTTTCCCATACACAGCCTACAATGAAAGAGGAAGAAAAGTCCAACCTAGAAGAAATAAGAACAGCAGTAAGGAAAATAAAGTCATGGAAAACAGCAGGATCATATGTGATCATGACAGACCTGCTCACAGTGCTGGGTGAGTTAGGGGAGAAATGGCTCTAGAAGGCACTCGTAGCACTATGGAGAGAAAGGCATATCTCAGAGGATTGGAGAATAAACATTGTGTTACCAATGGACAAGAGCAAAGTGAACATTCATATGCACAGTATAGCGGTATCAAACTCCTGTCACACTGCATGAACGTGCTGGAGAGGGATTGATAAATGAATATACAGAGAAGTAGAAAGTATGATGGGAGATGAGAAGTTCAACTGGTATCACTAGACTTAGAAAAGGCATATGACAAGGTCTCAAGAAAGCTGATTTGGGCAGTCCTGTGATGGTTCCAGAAACACTGGTAGAATTAGAGCAGGCTACATACAAGAACCTAATAACACAAGTACAAATAGTGTTTGGACTCACAGAGGGATTCCCAGTAGGAATAGTGTCCATCAGGGTTTATCTCTCATCTCACCATTGTTTTTCATACTGGTGATGGTTGGAAGGGACAGATCAACAAAGCTGAGATCAACAAAGCTGATGTGTGTAGACAATGTCACACTCAAAGCAGGTTCTGAACAGGGCCTGCAGCAAATGATAGAGAATGGAATGCAAAACTGAAGACACATGGGGTTACAGACAAGACAGCTGTCACAGTAGCAAATGGAGGAAATTAGAAGAAACTGAAAATTGAAGTCAAAGTGAAATAGCAGAACAGGTTAACAGTTTCAAGTATCTGAAAGGGTTGGTTGAGGAGAATGGAAATACGCTCAAGGAGGTCAAAGCTAGAATGAGAATGGGTGTAGCCAACTAACACAGAATGTCAAGAGTAGTGAAAGATAGAAGAACACCAAAGAAGCTGAAAAGTAAGGTGTGGAAAAAGTTATGCAACCAGTCCTGCGGTATGGTAATGGGCAGTGAAAGCAGAGCAGCTAAGGAAGTGAGAGGTGATGGATATGAAGTGTCTGAGACAGGAGTAGAATACACACTGTGAGATAGTTAAAGAGGTTATGACATCAGTGCAGAAGCCAAAGTAGCTCTGCTTGCAGAGAAGGCCAAAGAGAACACATTTTAGTGGTTTGGGCATATGTGTAGGAAAACAGAAGATAATTTGATGAAGAAGATTTGAGAGAGAGAGAGAGAGAAGAAGAAGAAGTTAAGAGGAAAGGGGTGTCCAGCAAAGAGGTGGATGAGTTGTGTTAGAGAAGACCTGCAACAGTTAGATGTGACTGTGTACGAGAGTAGGAGAATGGTGAAGACCTGCAACAGTTAGACGTGACTGAGTACGAGAGTAGGAGAATGGTGAAGACCTGCAACAGTTAGACGTGACTGAGTACGAGAGTAGGAGAATGGTGAAGACCTGCAACAGTTAGACTTGACTGTGTACGAGAGTAGGAGAATGGTGAAGACCTGCAACAGTTAGACGTGACTGAGTACGAGAGTAGGAGAATGGTGAAGACCTGCAACAGTTAGACTTGACTGAGTACGAGAGTAGGAGAATGGTGAAGACCTGCAACAGTTATACATGACTGAGTACGAGAGTAGGAGAATGGTGAAGACCTGCAACAGTTAGACTTGACTGTGTACGAGAGTAGGAGAATGGTGAAGACCTGCAACAGTTAGACGTGACTGAGTACGAGAGTAGGAGAATGGTACTGAATCGAGGGAGGTGGCAACAGTTGATATAACACTCCAGCCTTATATAGTAAAATGGAAAAGAGGGAGTTAGTGATAATAATTCAGAGTATACATATTGATTGAAGTTTCATAAATTCCAATTTATTTCCTCCCCACAACATTTTTTTAAAGAACATGTTTTAAGTACAATCTCTAAAGCTACAAATTCCACCTCTGTAGAGAATTTCAATATACCTGTTGCTTAATTAGCAATACCAAACATGCCCTCTTTGAACCGCTTCTAAAGTTGCTCAACTTAAGCACACAGAGTAGTTTCCAGAGTCGTGAAAAGTGGCTACTGTTATGCCCTTCCATAAATGGAGTCTCACCCCAGACCACAGGAATTATAGAGCCATCAGCAACTAATTTACAAAGCCATGGCTTATATTTGATTCATAAGTTCCACAAAAAAGGGTTATTGCTCTAGACCTATAACAATACAGTTTTGTCAAATGGGGATTGTGTCTATTTCATTTACCAAGCTTGTTTGACAAAACCACTGAAGCTGTAGACAGTAGCAATGCAGTTAATTTTTGACACTATTCCCCATATTCCCCATGCTGGAATTGTAAATAAGCTTAAAGCCCTAAATATAGACCCTAATGTTGTATGATGGATAGCAAACTATTCAAAAGACGGAGACCATTTAGTTAAAGCATCAGGTGCCATCTCAGAAAGCAAACATGTGACTAATGGCATTCCTTAGCACTTAGTGGTGAGATCCCTTTGTTTGGCATCTACTTCTTGGATCTCCAAACTACTAACTCACAGACATGACACATTTAATTTGCTCATGGCTGGAAACTGTACATTCGCATTCAATTAATGTCAGATACTGAATTTCTATTGTAAAGCTAAGCGATCCAAATCAATGGTATATTAGAAATTGGCTTAAATTAAATACAAATAAATATAATATTGTCACCTTTGGTAACCAGCTCTTGACAGCAGCTTACAGCATAAACAGCACCCTATGACAGACTAATATTGTTGTTAATGATCTTAGTACCTTGACCACTATGTAACAAGAATAATTAGGAAACCCTTCTATTTAGCCAAATTAAAACCTAAAGGTATCTCGCCTCATAGCAAGAGGTTCGCCGGTTCAATTCTCAGCTGGGAAGCCTTCTGTGTGGAGTCTGCATGTCCTCCCTGTGATCACGTGGGTTTCCTCCCACATCCCAAAGACATGCTGCAGGTGGATTGGACACTCTAAACTGGCCTTAGGCGTGAGTGTGTGCATGCATGTGTGTGCCTTCCATGGGAGGTTTGGTGCCGGGCTGGCAACTTGACACCGTAAAACTCCATTGCCAGTCATGAGCAGATAGATAAACTGCTGTGGCGACCCCTAACCGGGAAAAGCCAAAAGAAGAAGAAGAAAACCTAAAGGTATCTCATCTAGGCGATAAGTAGTTGTCATTGTCCTATACTCTGCCCTGAACAGACCAATTATTGAATATAATCTTCATGTCTGTTTGTATCTATCTAAATGCATCACATAGCTAGGAAGACCTGGAGATTCTTAGTTAGACTTATAGCTAGACTAAAGACCATCAGCTACTAAGACAAATTGGAAGCTGTATCTCTATATTTCCTTATAACTTGTCTAGCAGTTGGCTTAGAGGAATCAGCAGCTATTAACGAGCTGTTTCATGTGGTCAGGTGGTGCAAGGTTTGATTCTCTCAGCCTCCATTGCCAAACTTTATGACTTTGAGCAAGTCACTTAACCAGACATTCTTGGGGTGAATCTGAAAATTGTCCATGGAGACCAGTGTTCTACCCTAGAAACAAATGCAAATCAAATAAATAATAAACGTCATTTCTTATAGACTCTGCATGGTCATTTGAATCTAGCATTCCATGTTAACAATAACCAAGCTTTCCTTGATTTCCTGCACCTCCATAAAAGAAATGGTTCCAAAAACACTCAGACTAAAGATATGAATCTTCTGTCAACAAATAAGTAAGATGTGCTGGAGGGACAGACATATTATTCAGCACTCCTCTTGTCTCCGGAATAATCTTCCATTACATATACATCTGAATGATCTCCTCATTTCATTTAAGGCTGAGTTTGATAGTTTGATGGTCATCTGTGAATTCGTCCCAGATCTGACTTGTTTTGCTCTGCTGGCAGCATCAGAGGCCTTTTGAGCGTGGGTATTAACTTAGTGACTATAGATCCTGGACTTACTCTGCCTTGCAAAGTATGTGAGCTTAATGTATAAAATGAATGATCATTTTAAGTGTGTCTTATACTTCACAAAAAATGCATTTTACAGTCTATAAATGGAATTACCACAACAAGGATTTTAAATCTTTACCATTCCATCTGTCATGAAGCAAGACATCTTAAAAAGGACAACAATAAATCTAATCTAAACATAAAATCATACAACACAGTTATTTTCAGAATCCAATTTATGAATACAAGCCTCTCACCATACTACTAGCCAAATGACAACTTGTTTATAGCATGCATGTTGTCATATTGAGATTCATTGACTTATAAAACACAAATGATTTAAGGGAATGAAAATGCTTTATTTTCTATCACAGCAGTCATCTGTGCTCACAAGACTACAAAGGATGCAAAATGAAAAATTTCATGAAGAGTGGCAGTTTTACAGCTTGTTTTTATATTGTGGATGAACAGTGCAAGAAGTATGCTTGTCTCAACTCCATGAGTATACAGTTAACACTGCCTCGCCTCTGTTTGTCTCCCTTTGATATATATATTAATTAATTTTGTTACAGAGAGCTATGGTTATAATAACCAGTTTCACTGAATCTGACTTCTGAGCCATAGCAATGTTTTATCCAGTTGTAGGACCTTGATATGCATGCTTAATCACTATGACTTTGTTCTGCAATTATAACCAATGAATGTATCATGATTTATTTTGACTCCATCCTTCGACTCACCTGCCATTCGGTTATTAAAAGAATCCGGTGCATGCAATGAAATAAAAAGTCTGTTTGCTCACTCTTCTGCCTTTTTAAATATTTTGGATACAGTCCCTGTAAAAGGTATTGTAATAAGCACATTCCTTTCTTTCCATTTTGAAATTTGCTGCCTGAGGGGATCCCTTTTCTAAGGTAAGCCTCATCCAGGTGTGTCCTAACATGCGGCTGCTCCCTCTTATTCTGTCTAAAGAGATGTCAAGCTCAACTGAAACGGTAAGTCCTTTAAAATGTTTTCTACAGAGGATTTTTACATTTCTGAAAAATCAAATTTGTAATCACCTTTAAGCAAATGTTAATCCTTGCCTTCTTAATGATCTTTATAGGTCAGTAGTGAGTGACTCTTGTTGTACTTAAGTGAGAGATGCAACCCCTGCACAAATCAAAACAGCATAAACAGTGTTCTGAAGTGTAGTATACAACAGAAAGGCTTCTTCCGCACAGTCCTGAATACTGGAGAAGTGGACAGTATGCAGAATATATTCTTTACTGGAAAAATATTACAATCAAACAGCTTTTTTATAAGGTGTGCAAATATAGGCATTTAATCAAATATGTTGTTACACGTTATTACCATCTACTATTTTTAGAATGCAAATGTTTGCTGAAAATAAAAAAAAACATGATATGAAGTGGTATGCGTCAGTTCAGTTAACGTGTATTATTGCCCAAAGACCATACAATGAGTGCATAGAACTTTGGACTATGACTATCTGAATTCATTTCTGTATGTGATACCTTGTTTTAGATTAAATTACGGACAACATTTAATGCACAAGTAGGGTGGTGTAAGGGAATAAGTTCATAGTGAAATGTCCATATTACAGATATCTGTTTTATTGAGAAGAGGAGGTAAATTATAATGCATGTAATAAAAGGAAAGAAACATATTAGATGTGTCATTCCTTCAGCTACTAGCTTGTTACATCAATAGTGTTTGGTAGGTTACTACCATTACAGAACTGTTTTGTTTTCTGTTTCATTTATTGTGATACAGTAAAGCTTGAAAGATTATTTGCTGTAAATTCTTGTGCTTTAATGCAGTCTGTAGTTTGTTGTGGACTTTTACACTTTGACTTATTTACTAAACAGTAATATTTTCATTTACAGTTGATTGCTATGTTTATAATATGCTGTGTTGTGTAACTCATCTAAATAATCAACATCAAATGCTTTTTTTCCAAAGTATAAGTTGCTTACCTAGGACCCTTGCAGAAGTTCAGTTAGTGATTACATAAGACAAAAGAGAGCTTTTATGCCATATCATCAAGAGGAGGCACGTCAAATGTTTTTGAAAATTTCAGTAAAATTTACTCAACATAATTTACTGAACTACATATGTCAGAAGCAACAGAATGTAAAAAGTAACACTAGCTTCTATATAAAGATAATAAAGCTGTGATATTCTAGTAATTTGCAGAATTCTTACTATAGCTGCTGTTTAAGAGTTCAGTTTTAGTATAACTTACTTAAATGTAATTCACCATCCTTTCTCCAAAAGTCACCAGTTTTAGGGGGGATTAAAAGGGATAGAGCAAAAATTTGAGGATAAGTCAGAGACAACCCTGAAAATTAGGATCAATTGAGAGATATGTGCATGGTAGTTATCATTATAACATCTTGTATGTTGCTGTCCTCACAGAGTGATGAATCTGAAAGTAAAAAAAAACGAAGATTCATCTATAATGTCTTTATTTTAGCAGTTTAAACTTTTTCAGAATCACGGGTATTTCCAGGAAGTTGCTGATTGAGTGTATGCAGACACGTGATGTTTAGTATATGAAAAAAAAGAAAAGAAAAGAAAAGAAAAATGCACAGTCAGGAATGGCCATTCAGATAATTAATATACAAAAATGGTGAAGCGACATTTAATGACAGACTTTCCATCAAAGCTTCATTCAACTAAAGTAACTTCCAGATATTTTTATTAGGTCATTTATCTCTTAATATCTATCTATATATATATATATATATATATATATATATATATATATATATATATGTATATATACACCTCTCTCTCTCTCTCTATATATATATATATATATATATATATATATATATATATATATATATATATATATACACACACACACACACACACACACACACACACACACACACACACAGATTTATACAGCTAGAAAGGTATTTAAATTATATATCTATAGATACATATGAAAGTTTAAGAGCACGCACGTGTGTGTGTGTGTGTGTGTGTGTGTGTGTGTGTGTGCATGTCTGCGTGTGTGTGTGTGTGTGTGTGTGTGTGTGTGTGTGTGTGTGTGTGTGTGTGTGTCATAAAGCTCTAAGAAATCTAAAACTTAAGTAACAAGAAAATAAAATTTACTTCAGAAAGATGTAAAACAAAATGATTTCTTTATTAGCTGAAATGAATGCATCATCTTTATCAGATGTCAATAACGAAACACTTTGAAACTAATTATTAATGAATGAATGAATTCATCCATCCAATCATTCTTTCATTCATTTACTCATTCATTTGATGCCTGTGTATCTGATACAGAATCATGTAATGCTAAAACCTGTTCTAGTACTTGGTGAGTGTAAAGCATAGAGAACTAATCATGGAGGAAATGTCATTCTACTGCAGGATGTACACCATGCATGGACACACACACACACACACACACACACACACACACACACACACACACACACACACACACACACACACACACACATACACATGCATAAACTCATATCATTCTTTGGGAGTGTGGGATGAAATCATGGCACCCAGTGCAAACTCAGATGGTTACATGTAGTATATGCAAATTACACAGAAAATACACACAACCTGAAAACTAAAGTGAACCAAAAAGCATTACATCACCCCCTTTATTAATGTTTTTGCTTCTTATAAGAGGTAAAGGGAATTTTTAATAGGGACTGGCAGCATGTTACACAAATGCTGGTTCTCCAAATTAAATTCACAGAAACAGCTTTCAGCAGCAGTGCAGTTTTTTTCTTCTCCACTACTATGTGAACTCAGAGTAGGTATATATAATTTTGGGGGGTTTTCCTCTGTGGTAGGAGGCACTTTCCAAAGTTCATTGAAAGTTATTTTCGCGAATATAATTATAAGGATTTGTAGTGACTTAAATGACTGTCATTCTATTGACATAAATCCAAAATAAAGCACACACACACAAGTAATTCTGATCATAATCTCTATAATTATTTATTTTTTAACTGAATATTTAATGGAAGTCTTAAAAACAAAATGTTTTTCCTCCCAAAAGTTATTAAAGTCCACCATAAATATTCCAAATGGCAACTTATTTAGTAGCACAAACTAGAAAATCTCCATTTTATTTTAATTATGTATTGTATCTTATACTTGCGTTTTTACCTTAAGTTTTATTAGAGAAATGGAATATGTATAATAGACTAGATACTGGTTAGTTTCTCTCTTTCTTAATGTCAAGGGTCTTCTCTTATCCATCATCTTTCCATCCATTCATCCATTGATCCATCCATGCCTCCATCCTTTCATCCATCCATTTTGTAACCTAGTGAGTATAGCAGTGGCAGCAACTTAAACATGACAGACCAACAGTTCCTATTCTCAAATTCTAAAAAAATGAAGATTCAACTAAAAATGCCTTGTCTTAGCAGTTTAATCTTTTCTCATATTCAGGGGTATTCCCACAAGGTTGCTGATTGGTTGTGCGTATACACATTATGACGCCTAGAATATGAAAAAAAAAATAATGAAAAATATGCATGGTTAGGAGCAGCTATTCAGCTGCAAATGATATTTAATGACTGCATCAAATGTACAGTAATTGTATTAATTAAATATTGTTGTCCAAGTGTTGTGCTGTAGCCATGAGTGGTCACAAGCTGAGAAAACAAGACATACCCATTTCCCCTTAGTAACTATAGTAGGGAAATGGGAAAATGGGCAAATGGATATAGCAGGGAAATGGAGAAATGTAAATCCACAATGACAATAGCCTAAAATAATATCTGTAATAATATTTTAAAAGATGGATGTAAGGACGGGAAGGCTTCTGCCCCTGATTGGGTGTCACAAGTGATTGCCCATAAGAACTGCACAGCTAGAAGGGAAAGAGAGTTGTCTGCAATGATGCCGTTTTTTGCAACTCCTAGTTTTACAAAAAAAAAATCATTATTTTATGTGAAAATGTACTTTGAAGCATCACCAGCCACTAGTGATCTTCTTAAAGTAGTCAAAACTAAATACAGGTTCTGCATTCATTTTTGTCAGCATGCATATGATCCTTAAATATAGTAATGCCACAGTCTCACAACGTTTTCAAAATGTGAACATACTATACACATGGAGTCATTGCTATAGCAAATGTATAAACCACATCAGCCCTGACATGCATAGGGGACCACAAGCACCAGGTAAAGCTTGTTCATAGATTTCTACATGTTCCTGCTTCTGTATTGTAAAACTATATGCAGCTATGCTGCATTCAGTAAAATGGAATTTCTACCAAATTGTCTTTCAGTTAAATTGATTTTCAACTATTTTTATTAGATCAGTTGTGTCGAGATGAAATTGCCATTCCGAAATTGTCATTCCAATTCAGGATTCCATGGATGAAAAAAAAAAAAAAATATATATATATATATATATATATATATATACATATATATATATATATATACATATACATACACATATATATATATATATATATATATATATATATATATATATATATATAGATATATAAATGAGTGCTATACAAATTATCACTGCTTGCATTTTATAGTGTGATGAAACAGTGGTGTTTTCCATTGCTGGTACAGTTTGTCATGTAACTGTTGAAGTTGATTATATCTACCATTACATAATTTAAGGGTTTTTGCTTTTTTTTTAAGTTTGTGTGACCCTGAAGTTAGTATATTTAATTTCTGGAAGTGTGGGGTTAGAGCCACCACATCAGGGATGTGCATGTAAAAAGATGTTTTTTGTTTTACTTTTCATAATTGCATTTGTAACATATTGTTGTACAGCTGCGATTAACATTTTGTAATGCTTTTGGTCACAATAAATGGTAATTGACAGTTAGTTAGTTGTTTTGAGTTTCAGGTGATTATTCATTATAAATATATCTATATGTATATTTTTTCAAGCACATATAAATTACATGTCAATACATACGTATGAATGCTTGTGAGTGAGTGTGTGTGTGTGTGTGTGTGTGTGTGTGTGTGTGTGTGTGTGTGTGTGTGTGTGTGTGTACAGCAAGAAAGGAACCAAAAGCTAAGTAGCAAAAAAACAAATTTTACTTCAGAAAGACAGAAAACAACACTATTTCTAAATAGCTAAGACAAATGAATCATCTTTATCAGATGTCAGTAACAAACACTTTGAAACAAATTATTAATGAATGAATTCATTAATTCTTATAGTCATTCATTTTCAGATGTCTGCTTATCTGATGCAGAGACATGTAAGGCTAGTGCTCATTGCCTGTAAAGCATAGGGAAGTAATCACGGATTGGATGTCATTCCACTGCAGAGCGTTCACTGTACATGGACGTTCACACACTTACCCAGCCACAGCAAGTTATCTTATTTTAATATTTTGTAAGATATGTGTGACACTCATTATGTGATATGATACAGGTTAGTTTCTTTTTCTTTAATGTCAGAAGTCTTCTCCTTATCCATTACCTTTCCATCCATTCATCAATTTTGTAACCTGCTTATCCAAAAGAGTACAGCCATCCCTACAAGTCAAGTCTCCCCAGATACCATGGACATTCCACTCATGATGACTCTAATGGACATTGCACTCATGATGACGCTAATCTCCAACCAAAAGTACAGACTCAGGAGGTGACACCCTGTTGACCACTGCACCCATAGTTTCCAAGAAGGAAGAAGACTCTTAAGAGCTATTAGGTACACATGCTCAAATAAAAGATGAAGTGTTCTTTTTGTATCTCACAGTAACTTTGCAGTCATTTTTTTATCTACTGGCATAAACTATAAATATATGCAATCTAGCATGAGAGAGGGAAGGTATCTCCATGATCATATGGGTTTGTTTCTGAGGAAAAGTCTAGACTAGTAGAAAGGCCACCACCAACGAAGAACTCCGGTTCTGGAACCTGTGCTGTGTGTTTAAGTATGATCAAATACATATACCAAGAAAAGCTCTTCTTTTCCAACAATGAAGTAGCATTTCACATCTCAAGAACCAATCTACATTAAAGTGATCTAGTCTGTCATAATCAATCTCACTAATTAATCACACTCCTTCCTACCACATAACTTGGACTGCAGTTGACCCTCACCCTTCACCTTGCATGTAGTGAGCCCACATAGATGCTCATCCCAGCAAGACTTTGTGAATCACCTGACCTGTAGGTGCTCACCAGCAAACACCTCCTCCTAAGCCTGGCTTCAAAGTTAGGTTTCCTAATTCTTGTTTTAGTTAAATTTCTTTTATCCTTTGGAAAAATCATCATGATAGTCAATTTGTATAGTTTTCTGTTTGTATGTCTTCTTCTCTTAGCAGACATTGCCAAGAGTGACTGCATCAGAAGCAAAAAGCTCCATACAACAAATCTCTACATAAAACAATGGGCACACAAGCTAATACAGTAAGGGAACCTTCACATGAGGTGGTCTATCTTTGTCACCAGTCACTACAAGTTAAATGGCTCAGTTGAATCCATGGTGCAAAAGGATGAAGCCATGACTGCTAACCAGATCACCCAAAAAGCATTAGTGACCTGGGGTTAGAGCTATTCTCTCTTGGGGGGGTAGGGTAAACATAATGGGGTAAATGAGATACAGCTAAACATCACAATTCCTGATGGAGACAATGGATTATTAGTAAAAATAATAGCTAACACAGTAGTTGAATGAGGTATTTCAAAGAAATGTCACCACAGAGTCATGGTATGCCTACTCATGACACAACCATTACATGTCTGTATTAGTATTGCACTCTGCATGCTGTAAGATGTATGGCTCCATTCACCTACCACCCTTCCAGCAGCCATCCCTGGAAATAGCATGGATAATGCTGTGATCTCTTTCCCTCTCTGCTTCTCAACTTTGCTGATTCAACTACTAACACCACCAGTCTGAGTGTGCTGGTGGTCTAGTTTAAAATTTAGAATAACTAGAAGGATTGGAGGATGATGATGATGTAGAAAAAGGAGTGCCAGAATTTAGAGTAACTGGGAGGTATGGCAAATAAAATGTAGATTAAGGAGTGCCAGTATTCGGTGTCTCAGTGTCACAGTAAACAATGACATCGACCCTTCAATTCCAAGTTGGCAGCGTGGATCACTTTCAATAGTTCATTTTAATACACTAGTATAAATATTCAGATGTGTGTCATTTTGCTTGAGTTTTATAAATGTAAACTTAGGACCACATTCTAACTGATCTGACGAAGATCTGGCAAATGTTTTTTTTTTTTTTTTGTATCTACACTTCTAAGCCGGGTACAAAAAACAGGCCAGTCACACCTCTCAATTGTACAGATTCACAGAATGTCCAGATTTTTACCTCAGGTTTTTGGTCTAGTTCTAATAATTTTGTGGGGGGGGGGTCTTTGTTTTTTTTTTGTTTTGTTTGTTTTTTTTGTTATTTTTTGGCAAGTCGCTGGCAAATCATTGAGGACTGAATTCAGAAAATAATGACAGACATACAAGATTCAGACTTCATGCCCTTCAGAAAAGTCATGCTAATGCAAAACCTACTCTATCAACTTTTTAAATTTGTAAGAGCAGTATTTAAAAATTGTTCCAATTTTTGGTCCTTTGTCCCCCCATTATTTATAGCTTTGTCTAGATTTCTTGCTGTAAGAGATTGAGAGGTATGAGTCTACTTCAATCAGTGTCCAATCTCGGTAAACAAATTTAAATTGAAAAAATAAATAAACACCATTGAGTACCTCTTCCACAATATCCTTTCTACTCCAATCTCCAAAGTCATGCATGTCTCCAGACAAAGCCAATCAATAAGTAGACTGCAATGCAAAAACCTGCTAATGAGCATTCAGCAACATTCTATGCAAACTGTTGTATAGTAACATCATTTGAAGTTTGCAGAATGAGCACCAACACAAACACAGACACATACACACACACACACACACACACACACACACACACACACACACACACACACACACACACGCACACACGCACACACGCACACGGAGATCAACATAGGAAACTACATCATAACCTATTAAAAGTAGGATACATGGGTTGAAGCATGCTACTTATGAGAAGTACAGAGAGATCAGGGGTCACAGGAGAAAGTGTTACCTGTATGGAGTGCATGTACCATGATACACATGGATAATAACTATCAGCTTAAGTACATGGCAGTGACCTATAGTAAACAACATAGTAATTGGTCGTGTGGTTATCAGGATGGGAGGGGTTAAGACCACATCAGGCAAAAAGTATGGGAGGGAAGACAGAAGAACAGTAGCTTATATATATTCACTACAGGGGCTATCTGCTGCCTAAAGAATCTGAAGGATCATGAAAAGAGTAACAGAGGTACCCACAGGTAGGTTGCCAAAACTATGTGGAGACAGGGAGAAGGGTTTCAGAATTTACAGTTTTGGTAATGCACTACTATGAGCTTATAAAAACCCAACATACATAAGTAATTCCAAAAGAAGGTTTGTGTGCCTCTACAAGTAATATATGCAAAACAGAAAGCATGCAAGCCTTCATGGACATTATCTAGCCAGCACCCATGACACTGAAATATGAGGTGTGCTGTGGATGCCAAGAAACAAGGTGTTGACTCACACCAATATAATATTAAAATGGTAGGCAAAGTTAGGAAAACTATAGACAGGGCATTCTAACATTATAAACTCAGAAGTAATTGTGTTTATAGGAGAACTAGTGTATACAGTGCAATGCAGTCCTTAAATATTTATATTTTGTGGGGATCGATAGACAGCTTATCCTGCACCCAGTGCTATTCCCCTGTCCAACACCCCTCAACACTAAGTGAAGCAGCAAACAAGGTCCATTCTTCAAACTGGCATGTCTCCCTTCTCTCCTAAGTAGGAGTGCTAGGTTCTATGTTTCATACCCTCATGTACTCCATGCACCCAATAGGGACTTCCTCCTACTCACCACCCTAGCTGTGCTTTTGGTTCATGTATGTGTGTGTGTGTGTGTGTGTGTGTGTGTGTGTGTGTGTGTGTGTGTGTGTGTGTGTGTGTGTGTGTGTGTGTGTGTGTGTGTGTGTGTGTTTGTGTGTGTGTAGATAAATAGATAGATGAGAGATAGATAGATAGATAGATAGATAGATAGATAGATAGATAGATAGTTTCCACTCTTGGGAATTTATTCCACCAATCACAAACTAATAGTGAGTGTACATGTCCTGATTATGATAACAGACATCATTACCAATGCTGGGCCCATGTTTATGCCTGACCTCACTATATCCCTGCAACAACTTAGTAGTAACATACACTTCTACTGTTTGGCCATTGTAGATGTTCTGACCTCCTCAGTCTTCCCGACCATCCAGTTAGTGCCCTTATAATATGTACTTGCTTTTGAAAGATGGGTAACAACTGACTACATTTTATTTTCCTTAGGATACTGTGAGTTGTTTAAGTGTACTATAATAATTTGCTGGAACTTATTTCAGATGAGTCTGAAATTCAGTAAGTCACTAAGAACAGGATTTTTCTTGTTAAATTTCAATGTTGTAAATAGTATTTGGGGTTAAGGTTGTTCTACACAAAGACTATTAATACTATTTCTTACCCACTACATTCAATATATTCTCTCTCTCTTCTCACATTAAAGGAGATAGGATTAGGCCTATAGGTAGAGCAAGAAGATTCGGTCCCTTTAATTCTATAACTATCTCCATATATAGTCAGACATTTTCTCAGATCAAGCTATCCCAATAAATATATATAATCCAATAATTATTTTATTTTCTCTCTCTCACTCACTAATGAATATCACTGTTGACAGATGGAATCTGAAAGTTATCTAAAACCCTAAAAAAAGCTTCTACTTCATTTATTTTATATATTGAATGGTTCTATTGAGTTTATCCAAAAAACACACTTACTTTGAGAACAAAAGATGTTTTCAAAAATGGATTTTGTTTTCTGAGTCTGCAGGAATACATACAAATAAATCTGGTGTAGTAATTTTAATTAAAAATCATTCTCTGGAGATATACTACACTCCAGCTATGATGCTGATGGAAGACTGTGTTATATTAAATGCAAATTCCCTTCTTTACCTAAACCAGTGCTTTTATTCAGCATTTGTGCATCTTGCACCAAACAAGTAGTTTTTGTAACAAAACTTTTCAATATGTTGGGCAACTTCAGGGATTGTTATTACATCATAGGGGAGGATTTGAAGATGGTAATACACCCATTAAGAGACAGAACTAAACATATGTTCAAGGATATCTTCTCTTCCCAAGTTCTGTTAATATTCCGAGCTATGATCTGGCTGACTAAAAATTAGATTTGCTTCACCTAAGGATTTTAACTTTGCTTACTACGCACCCTGTTTCAATCCTGGTCCAGAAATGAATATTTGTGCTATCAAATAAACGCCATAGCAGATTTCCCAACAAATCCTTGTACAATCTTGAACCATTCCAAGATCCAGCATAGACTAAATCTGGACCTATCCTATTTTAATTCAGCCTAACAATCAAGAAATCAACCGAGAAACTGAAATTTGTTTTGCTGAATTCTTATCAAGCTTTCCTACTAATATCACTAAATTGGATATGGGCAGTGTTCAAAGCCCAGTTATGTGTTTTTTTTTTAATTAGTCGGGTTTCATACCTTAAAAAATTAAAAAAAAAAAAGAGCAAGAAATACTGGACAATTTAAAAGACCTAGGAATTATCCTGGCACAAAATTATGATATTGAGATAGATTTACAAATTAAAGAAAAGAAAAAAAAACTTATACAGCTTAACTTATCACAGCTGGATTGGTCTGAATTTATGATAATTGTCAACTATTCAGAATGGGTACAAACTCCCTTTAAGCTATTAGCTAAATTAATACTTAACCAAGACCCCCCCCCCCATATATATGCAATTAATATCAAAAACAGATCTTACCATTCTATTCCAGAAATATTATCAATATTTGAAAATCTTTTCTCTAATCTATAAGAGACAAACACACACACACACACACACACACACACACACACACACACACACACACACACACACAAAACAAAAAACAAAAAAGCTTCCTATTTCCCACCTTTCTAAGCTAGAAAAGTCCTGTTTTCAGATATTTGCTGGTACCTGGACTATGTTTAAGCTTCTGTGTTGTCCAGCCTACCTGTCCTTGGAAGTGGTTTCAGCCCAGGAATTGTAATTTTACTGGCCATGTTGGGCTAATTTTTATCTCTTTTATCTTTCTGATATAAAAAACGCATTTGCACATCTTTTTGCACTTGTATCAGCTCAGCAAGATCCTGCCCAGGTGTCCTGCAGAGTCCTACAGCACCAGAGAGAGACTAAAGAGACTTTGGGGTGTTTAAGTACCATTTTTCTGCTTTTTCTTGCTGTTTATTATTAATTCCGCTTAAACGCTCGGGTTTTAACTGCATTTGTACTTATTTACTGCCTGTACTTTAAAAAAGCCGTTTTTGTCTTAAATTACATTATTTAACTGTTATTGGCTTCACACTAAAGTGCGACAGCCATTTATGTACTTTAAAAGTGTTTTTTCTGCTGTATCTGTTCTATTTTTGAAAAAAAAAATCTTCCTATTTCCCACCTTTCTAAGCTAGAAAAGTCCGGTTTTCAGATATTTGCTGGTACCTGGACTATGTTTAAGCTTTTGTGTTGCCCATACCTTACTTGGATAGAAGGAAGTTACTTTGTTCACCAGTGAGAATGGGGAGCTTTGAACGGCCTACCTGTCCTTGGAGGAGTGGTTTCAGCCCAGAAATTGTAGTTTTATTGGCCCTTTTGGGATAATTTCTATCTCTTTTATCTTTCTGATATAAAAAACGCATTTGCACGATTTTGAGCATAAAGCAGTGGTGGTTGGCTAGGGTTGGGCTGTCCCCGGCTCCACGGAGTCTGCTCTTCAGTTTTTCCCTTGGTACTGTCCAGTCCTTTCGGTTCTAGCACTCAAATCAGCTCCTTCGGACTCACACTTACTTAAAAAAGTGACAGAAGCACTAATAATCTATAGTACTCGATCCCCAACATTTGTTTGTAGGGAACAGTCAAATTACTCTCCCCCACCAGCTTAACAAGCCCAACATTTGTTTGTAGGGAACAGTCAAATTACTCTCCCCCACCAGCTTAACAAGCCCAACATTTGTTTGTAGGGAACAGTCAAATTACTCTCCCCCACCAGCTTAACAAGCCCAACATTTGTTTGTAGGGAACAGTCAAATTACTCTCCCCCACCAGCTTAACAAGCCCAACATTTGTTTGTAGGGCACAGTCAAATTACTCTTCCCCACCAGCTTAACAAGCCCAACATTTGTTTGTAGGGAACAGTCAAATTACTCTCCCCCACCAGCTTAACAAGCCCAACATTTGTTTGTAGGGAACAGTCAAATTACTCTCCCCCACCAGCTTAACAAGCCCAACATTTGTTTGTAGGGAACAGTCAAATTACTCTCCCCCACCAGCTTAACAAGCCCAACATTTGTTTGTAGGGAACAGTCAAATTACTCTCCCCCACCAGCTTAACAAGCCCAACATTTGTTTGTAGGGAACAGTCAAATTACTCTCCCCACCAGCTTAACAAGTCCAACATTTATTTGTAGGGAACAGTCAAATTACTCTCCCCCACCAGCTTAACAAGCCCAACATTTGTTTGTAGGGAACAGTCAAATTACTCTCCCCCACCAGCTTAACAAGCCCAACATTTGTTTGTACAGAACAGTCAAATTACTCTCCCCCAACAGCTTAACAAGCCCAACATTTGTTTGTAGGGAACAGTCAAATTGCTCTCCTCCACCAGCTTAACAAGAAAAAGTTCCTCAAACCATTCAGGCATGTCCAAAGGCCAGCTCCCAGTGTATTCTCCTGTCCACCTGATGAATCTGGGCATCCAGAGGCAATGTCACAACTGCCTCATGTACACAGACAACCCTCTCTTCCTACCACATGACACCAAAATCTGCGAGAGATGCACTTACACAGCCAAACTTGAGGCAAAGCTCTCTCCAGCCACGACTGGAATAGACAGTCAAGAGGAGAAGGTAACAACCTGCAATTCTACACACAGACCCACCACACCTTCAACTGCAAATCCAACAATAGATACACAAAAACATACTCGGAGGCTCTAAATAAAAATCTGCGGAAACAATAGAGACCTCCAAAGCAGACACACAAGCAAACTCCATCCACAAACACACCGCAACCAACACATAACCTCCAAAGCCAGTGTGCCACACAACCACAGCCCATAAGGCATAACATCATACCTAACACACTTGTAATAGGAGACTCCATAGTCAGGCACACTGATGTCCCACTCACCAGGCTGGACAAAGAGAAGGTTACTGTCAGCTGCTTGTCGGGTGCCAGAATCTGCCACATCATGCAGGCACTCAGGTCACTCCATAACAAGTACAAATATGACTCTGTCATTGTCCATGTTGGTGTGAATGACCTGAGAAGTACCTCCCTTGACTACATGAAAAGAGACATAAAAGAGCTCTCTGATCATGTAACCAAGACGGGTATGACCCTAGCCCGGAGCAGCGTCTTACCTTCACCAAGAATGATACCTCAGTAAAAGGAAAAATGATAAATTTCAACAATTGGCTAAGCTTCTGGTGTCATTCAAAGAGGATCCAGTATCTGTCTGCCTGGGAAGACATGCTCAACAAGCCACGGTGCTTCACCAGAGATGGCTTGCACATGTCACCCCTGAGATTCAGGATACTGGCCAAGGCTCTTGCCACCCTCATAGTACCTTTTTTAGGCAAGGCTCAAAGAACAAACCCACCACCATAATAAGTACCAGTGGCAAAAAACTGAGGGCAATGCTGCTCAACGCCAAGAGTTTAAACCTCAAAATGCACTCACGCGAGGCTCTTCTCAAAATGGAGAACATCCATATTTGTGCAATAACTGAGACCTGGCTCAAGGCTCAAGAGAGCACCCCAGCAACTCCAGGCTACAACTCATACCACACAATTCAACCACAAAACCTGGACCGAAACACCAAAGGAATAGGCGTATCCATATTCATTAAGGGTAACCACACCTCCAGACTAGTTGCAAAGTATGATGTCTCAGAGATCATCCAAGTGAAACTGACAATGGGCAAAACTGCAATCCAGATTGTAGCTTGCTACAGATCACCATCCCTGCCCCAAGACCCCCACTCCTCATTCCTCGAGGTACTGGAAACATGAGGGTCCAACCAAACACCCTAATACTGGGTGATTTCAATTACCCTAATATAAACTGGGAAAACTACTCAAGCACTAATACATTTGCTCAATGCTTCCTGGAATATATTAACTCAAATGCCCTGGACCAGCTTATCAACACCCCCACAAGGGGCAACAATATAGTAGACCTGGTCATCACCAACATGGGGGATAAGTGCTCCATACCTGGGGTAAATTCCTCATTGGTTAGATCAGACCACAAACTCATCACCCTCGATATCGACATACCACCCCCCCCCCCCAAGGAAACCACAGTGAAAAACGTCTCCAAAGCAAACTTTATGCTACTTAAGACGGAGGTGGCAAACTTTATTACTCCCATGCAGAATGACAATTTGGTTGAATCTGCTGTAGCCTACACAAAAGCACTCTACAAGCCCTTACATAAGTGCATGGACCATGCTATCCCGAACAAAACCAAGACCCATTCCTCCAAAAAAAGGAAACCAGTCTGGTGGACCCCAGCCATAAACAAGCTAGATAATAGAAGGAAGAAATTATTACAAAAAAGAGTAAAAACCCAGGGATGGAGGAGCACGCTGACCAACCGTAGCAAAAAGCTAAGATCCCTTATAAAATCCTCAAAGGCAAGCTTTGAAAGAAAAATCACAACGAACACCAAAGACAACCACAAAGCATTTTCTAGCTCTTTCAAGAACCTAAGTGGCAACTCTCAGATCTGCTCTGAGCTACAGCACAACAGTTCAAAATTCACAGAAGCAACTAATATCACAAATATACTGGCAGATAGATTCAGTGTAAATTTTACCCCACCCTCTCCCCTAAAGGGCCCATACTATACCAAAAGATTGCACTGCCCCTGTAATCACAGACACCCAGGTGAAAATAGCGCTTTCTAAAGAAAAAAACACAGCATCCATGGGACCAGACAGCATCCCAGGCTGTGTGTTACATGAACTCCAAAACGAACTAATCCCTCACCTAAATACCATGTTCAACTACAGCCTCATCTCAGGCTATGTGCCCACTGAGTGGCACACAGCAATGGTTGTCCTGTTACACAAGGGAGGGGCCACCACCGACCACTGGAACTATCGCCCCATCAGCCTAATGAGACTCTTCTGCAAGGTCATGGAATGCATCACCATGGAACTCATAAACAACAACATTGGGAACCTACAAACTCTAGACCCTACCCAGTTTGGTTTCGTAAAGGGCAGGTCATGTTTTCTAAACTTGGTTGACTTTTTCGAGATGGTCACCAAATAATTGATGAGGGAAAGGTGGTCCACACAGCATACCTTGACCTTGCAAAAGCCTTCGATATCATTTCCCCCTCGGGAATTATAGACAAACTCACTAACCTAAATATAAACCCCTACATTACAAGATGGGTTGCTAACTGGCTCATGGACAGAACCCATACAGTGAAAATAGAAAATGCTAGGTCCGACTCCAAACCTGTGACAAGTGGAGTACCCCAGGGTTAAGTTTTGGGACCTCTCCTGTTCGATATTTACTTCTCCGAGGTACAAGCAAACACAGAGGGACTATGGCTAACAAAGTTCGCAGATGACTGCAAACTGGGTGCCATAATTGAGACTCCTACTGACATAGATATCCTTCAAAAGGGTCTCATTGAAACAGATACATGGTGCCAAAATCATCGCCTCCAGCTAAATGCCAAAAAGTGCATTGTCATCCCTTCAGGCGAAAAACAAGTACCTACAAATTACCACATAGGTGGTAGCTCACTTAACACAGAGAGTGTGATAAGATACCTAGGGACCCAGGTGGATAGTAGCCTGTCCTTCGATAACCACATCACTAAAGTGGTTAGAAAATCCTTCTACATGGCCCACCTTATCACAAAGGGGTTTGCATCTAGAAAAAAGGAAGTTATTGTCCCCCTCTACTCATCACTCATTAGACCTATTATTGAGTACAATGCCCCATTCGGGGTGTACCTTACTAGACACCTGCAACAACTGGAGAGGCCTCAAAAATACCTCACCAAGAGGATAATGGGCCTAAAACAGATGCCCTATGCCACCAGCCTAAAAAAACTACAACTGTACTTGGTTGCATACCGGCTATTCAGAGGTGATCTCTGCCTGACATACAAGGCTATGTCAAATCCCGAATTGCTGGAAATGCTCCACCTAAGGAAAACCCAATCTACCCAAGCTACATGCTCTAGGGACCTTAACATGACCTCAACAATAAACAGGACTTGTTGTAAGGATAGATTTGTGTCCCAGAGACTCCCCCTGCTCTGGAATTAGGTCCCCATATACGTGAGCCAGAGCTCCTCATTAGCGCTCTTCAAGAGGAATCTTAATGAGTGGATGGTGAACAGGAAATTTACCCCGGGAATCACTTCTGTAGCCCTGCTTGACAGAAGTGCAGGTAACTAGATCACGTGGAAGGCGCAAGCCAAAACATTTTAGCTAGGCTTAATTATGCCCTAGGGCCAATAGCCTAGTACCTACCTATGAACCTATGAACATACAAATAGAACTCAACAACGACTTAGATCTTATTACATTTCCACAGATTACTAGCCAAAACTATTCAATTACATGAACTAAATAGTCTCAAAAAGGGCAAATCACAAAGATCTGATGGTTTTACATCTGAACTTTACAAAAAAATTAAACACCAAATAACTTTGCTACACTTATGCAACTTTATAAGTTCAAATGGAATATCTGAACTGTACCTAAACAGAGCTAAAACAATTTTAATTCATAAAAGACAATCTAACAAATTAGAAGCTACCAACTGTAGACCAATCACATTAATTTATACAGATAAAAAGATTTATGCAATGATCCATGCAAACAGATTATTACTGACTGTAATTTTTCCCTTTTAATCATGCTTTCTACAATTTAAATAAACACCAGGTCAAACCATAACTTTTGGAACATTCCAATTGCCCAATACTAACTATACCACTGACATTTATGTTCTTTCTATAAATGCTTATAAAGCTTTTGATAAACATTGAATTCCTTTTCAATATCCTTCCTAAATTTGGCCTGCCAATAGATTTTATAAAGTAAGTTCCAATACTGTATAACATTTCCTCTACCAATATCATAGTTAACAAAATCTCTGTGGATCAATCCACTTAAAAAATGTAGTATGTCAAGGCTGCCTACTTTCCCATGTCATTTAATTTTGATATTTCTTTTACTGCTTTTGCAGATGGATGACTATCTTTCTAGCACCAACACTGAAATTCCAAAAACTTTCAACATTATCAAATTTTTTTCTAAATTTGTAAAGTGCAACTTAAATCGCCAAAAATCTTCCTTATTTAACTTTCATCACAAACAAAACTACTCTACTGATTTGTCAAAATTAGAAGGTATTGCTACAAAAGAGACAATTAAGTATTTAGGAATACACTTTTCATCTTTTCTCCATCTTGACTATCATATAAATTTCCTTAATACCTAGACCAATATTTCTTCAGACATAAAAAATGGCAACCACTCAACTTTTCCTTCTAATTCAAAATAACCATTTATAAAATATAAAGTCTTTTCAAGACTTCTTTCTTTTTTATGTCTGCTGCACATTCTTTTCCTTCAAGAATTTTTTGAACTACATATATCAACTTTTCAAAATTCATATGGTTCCCAAAAACAATACAAACTGACTTAAATAAACAAGCCCATCCTAAAGATCACAGAGGGATGAAATTACTTGATTTTCAGGATAGTCTTACTGGTCAAGAAAAGACTGTTGCCAGAGGAGGCCCGGTGAGAAAACCTCTGAATAATGAGAATAAAAATACCACTTTACCCTAGCATTATACTTCTTATATACACCTAGCACTCCCGACACACTCCCTTTATCTTTCCTGACAAAATTAATGCTATCAAAGGAACAATTATGTTTCTATTTTCCTCTTAGCTATGTCCATCTAACATTTAATACAATTTTCAATAGACATTCTCCTTCCCATAAAGCATTGGCTATATCCTCTCTTACTCAGACCCCTCCCCATCTATATCTCTGTTTCATTCCTGAGTAAAACCCCCTCTTTCTTTCATCCCTATAACCTTCTCTCATATACTGCAATCAGGTTAATATGTATCACTCATCTTTTCTTCTATAATATTTCCCAGCCTTCCTCTTATCTCTCTATACTGCATATCCCCCTTTGCCTTCAATGTCTATACATCCATACACAATTAAATCAGTACTTTATTCTTACTACCCTTCTTTACTATACCTATTCTGCACTAAAAGACTCTTTAGAATATCAGTTCATCCTCATTCATATCAGTAATTCCTTATACCTTCCTATCAATCCTACCTTTTAATCCCTTTACCTAATTGTCAATCTTACCTGTTTACTTACTCTATTTTACTCCCCCATTAATCTCTACTAATTATAATTGCATCCCTCCACACTCGTCCTACCACACACTATCGCCTATCCATATATCCTTCTAATTTCTACATATGCCACTACTTCTTCTGTCAGTAGCAATTATCACTGCACTCACACTCAACCAACTATCACATTTCTCTCTCCCACTGTTCCTTACTTGCTCCTAACACATAGAACTTAAATAATAAAAAAATAATAAAAAATAAGTGCTGCTACCGTCTGAAGGTTGTGATTCCCAAATGAGAAAAGTATCAAAACCAAAACTTAAATCAGAATGCCACAACACATTGTTCTAATATCTCCTCCAGCCTACTTAACATTAATTATAACAGCACCCTGAAATACAAGCAAGCAGCACAAGATCGACCACTATCTGATATCAGCTATACACTCAAGCCCAAATATAAGTGACTCTTCAAAAGTCACATTACTAACCGGGCAATAATACTGGAAGGGGATATACCTCCTACTCCTGGACCCACTCATCTAATCCCAGACCCCAACATTCCAGCCCACAAATATCAACAACAGACTACCTCTCCAGCCATAAGACTCAAAATACTACACAGTATCTTAAAACGTGCCTATAATGAAATCACAAAAGTGCATGCCTGAGTAGCCCATTAGTCCCCTGATCTCTTCATAGCCACAGAAACCTGGTTAAGGTCATTTACCAAAAATACAGAAATACTCCCACCAGGTTATAATATACTTAGACTAGACAGAAACAAAAAAGCAGGTGGAGTTGTTATTTTCTTCAGAAATGTTTTAGATCTCTCCACTTACCATGATACTATACCCACTTTCAATAATGCTGAATGAATATTTGCAAATCTCTAGTCGTCATAGGTTTATACATACTACCTAGTAACAACATTCCTATCCTAGAAGAGATCCTCTCCTGGATTTTTGGCCAACATAAGAACCATCTTCCTAGAAGGCGTTATCATAGACTGGCAAAATATAGCCCTGGAAAACCCAACAGATTCAATTCAGTTATGGAGCTTCTCTCAACTGATCAAGACTCCAAATAGAGTTAACACGGCTGTATTTATAGAATCCATCCTAGACTGGATTCTAACATCCATACCAAACAATGTTTTCACAAGTGGCAACCTGCCTGATAGTCCCATAAGGTTCATCACTATAACACTGTCATGTAACTTCAATAAATAAACTTTTGCTTCCAGCCATCTGCAGATCAACTGGGCTCCACTTAAAACTATTTCCCTTGATAAAGCAGTAAACACATTTAATACAATATTTCTAAATATCCTGGCAGAGCAAGCACTGTTAAGAATGAAAATGGTTAAAAACAAACCATCCTCTTGGTTAACTAAAAACAAAAAAAAAAAACACACACACAAAGCAACTCATGCAAATAAGAGATAAAACCTGAAAGTCATGGCTACAAACCAAGTCTCAGACATCTGTGCAACAATACAGGCAGTTAAGGAACCATTGCAAACAATTCATAAAACAGCACAACAAAGCGTATTATGGCAACACCAAACATTCATCATCAAACACTCCAAAAAACATTTGGAAATCCATAAATACAGTGCTCAGTCCTGGAAAATCAACCCAACCTAGCCCATCCCCAGTCAATCACTTTCAAAGCAGTTTGACTCACATTTTATAAATACAGTAATTTCCTACCTATAAAAAACAAAAACAAAACAACTACATATACAGCCATCCCACCCCAATTACTGAACCCACAACAGACCTTCACACTCACTGCAGTGCCAACTACTACAATTAAAAAATACCTAGGTTCCCTTAAGACAACAACCACTGCCCCCAACCAGCTTACATTTGAATACCTCACACTCTCTGCAGCTAGCCTTACATATCCTGCTTCCATTCTAATAAACCACTCCATCCAAAAAAATATGTCCCCACCTTATGGAAAAAATCTTATGTAATACCCCTCCATACAAGCGGCTCATCAACTGAGCTCACAGACTATAGACCAGTTGTATTCCCTCATCCTTATCCAAATCCTGGAAAGGTATATTCACTCTCAATTTATTGCATATATTACTTTTCATAAACTCCGCTCTCCCTCAAAGCATGGTTTCAGACAAAATCACAGTACAACTACTGCCCCCCTAAGTTTCACAGTAATAAATCACTGTATAGATTCAGGTCTTCTAACTTCAGCCCTATTTCTGAATCTTTCTAAGGAATTCAGCACAGCCAATCATCAATTCCTCCTAAATAAATTCTTTTCATAAGGGCTATTACAGCCCAGGCAGTGAAATGGCAAGATAATTTCTCCTCTTGTCTATCTGTAGCCATTGGAGTCCCACAAGGCTCTACCCTAGGACCAGTACTGTTTTACTTATTTATCAATGACCTAAACACAGCAACAGCCAAAGATGCCACCATAGTACAATACACTATGTGTGCACCTGACACTCATACAGAAACCCTTCTCCTTCAAATAAGCTTGGCTCTCACAACCCCTCCTGTATCAAAAAAAAATGCACTACCGCTGTTCAACCCCCAACTCCCCCCCCCCCCCAAAAAAAAACTGCCGTTGGTACACTTTATCCAACAAGAGCAATATAGAGCAATATAGAATTGGTATCCCACAACAAAATACTAGGTGTGATTATAGATGACCACCTGAAACTTGATAACCACCTTCAGCAAGCCATAAAGAAGACAAATTAAAAGTTGTTCTCCCTCTGTAGAGTAAAACACTACCTTACTGACTCTCCTGGACAAAACATAGCCACTTTGTTTCTACTCCCCACCTTATTATATGCTTCTCCTACCCTAACCAATCTCAGCTCCTCTTATCAGCCAAACTAGATCAATGTTACAATAAAGTAGCAAAATATGGAACCAGCCAATAATATAGATCATATCACTGCCTCTCTATGAAATAACTAGACTGGAATGAACTAATAATTGCATTCACAATTACAACCTTCAAACTACTGCACGACCATGAAAAATTCCCATCTCTTCACTTCATCATTTAACCTTACACTACTAAGACACCCCAACACTCCATTGACAAATCATTGTTCTCCATAACTAAACCTGACAGCAATGCAAGATACTCCCTATATTCACACAGCATTGCTAATAGCTGGAATGCCATCCCACTCCACTGAAGAACATTCTGCAACCTGAAAGACAATTATTGGAGCTGTAGATAAAATTATGAGTTGTGACTAGGTGGGTGCAGATTAGGTGTTGTGATAGTTCCAAGGATTTTAGTTGTTTTAAGATGGGATAGTGGCAAGTCCTATATGAAAAAATGTTTTAGTTTGGTGTAGTATGTCTCTAACTTTGTTTTCATTCTGGGTTGCAAGTTTACAAATAGGTCTGATGCACATACGAGTGAGGGAATAAGGTAGGCTGGGCAATGGTTCTTCTTTTTGTGTCATTTAGGTATGGGTATCACTGACAGAGAGGTCTCATTTTTTGGTGTGGTTTTTTTATGACTTGCTGTATTTATTGATCAAATTTCAGATTTATGTGTATAGTTACACCTATTAGTGTTATGTGGGTTACCTTTTCTATGGTAGTGTTACTGACTGTTGTAATATTAAGAGTGTTTCAGGACAGAGGATTGTTTGGGTGTGAATAACATAGCTGTAACCGGCTCATCTAGCAGCTGATACCTGTTTTCACTGAAGTACTCTTCCCCCTGAGCTCTTCAAGTGAAGAGCAGAATAAAAAAAAAGGGACTTCTTTGGCTTACTCTGTAGCAACAAATGATAATTATATTAATTTGCCCTTTTTAGTGCTTAAGAGCATGCTTGGCTTGGTTAGCCATGATTCAACAGAAAAAATAACTGTTGTCATTCCTAAGGTGTAAAACTGAATGCCAAGAGTTGTATACTAGTATCCTTTAGGAAGTCAGCTACTCCTGGAAACTACCTAATTGATAACATGCCTCTTAAGAATATACCCTGTAGTCAGGGATTTGTGGATGCATGTAGACAGTAACCTGGCCTTCACCCCCTCCCCAATGTGTCTATGGTAGTAAGGAAAGCATTCTATTCTGTGCAACTTATAAGCCAGGGTATAGCATCTAGGTCTAAGAAAATCAATCCACTGTATTTGGTCTTCATCAGAGTAGTCATTGAATACAACATCCCCATCGGTATGTACCTGACAAGCAGAAAGAAGAACATCTACAGGTGCTCTTCACGAAAAGTATACAGGGTGTAAACAACATGTCCTTTGTAAACATCAGAAAAAAATGTGAAAAAAAGACAAAATGATGACTGTCCACACAGATAAAAAGTTAAGCGCTTTCTTTCATTTTAATCACAACAAATTTCTTCAGAACTGACCAGTAAATCAATTAGTCAGGTTTAAATACAAAATTTGATTAATAAATAAACCAATCAAATGTCCCTTCATCTAATTATTAATTAATACATACCATTTTCTTAAAGGCAAAAATATAAAATGTGAAATATAACACTTGACATATGTACAAAAAGCATATAGCACATACAAATGTGTGCCTACTATAAAAATGTTTGTCAAATAAACTGTTAAATAGTATAATCTATTATTTAAAAGACATTTAACATTTAAGGTCTCATTTAGACAAGGAATATGAATTGCCCTAAGGAAAACCTGCCATCTGAGTGCCTTGTTTTCCTAGGCATTGTTGAATTCTGTAACAAATGAATTCCAACAACTGGAAAGTTATTTTGGGAAACTGAGACTTAGCTAGAGTACTAGGGGACCACCCACACTTCATTTATAAAAAGGTTGCAAGTGTAAAGTCTATTTTAGAAATAGGAGAACATAAAACTATTAGAAGAGCCACTGACACCTACCCATGTTACAACTGCAAACAATGCAGGTTTATTGATTCATTAAAAAGTTCAACACATTAACAAAATGGTGGTCAGAAAAGGCAGATACAACTGCAAAAGTATAGGGGTAGTATATTTGGCTACGTGCTCCACCTGTCATAATTTTTATGTGGGGAAAACAACTAGAGCCCTTTACAAAAGGATTTATGAACACCGTTTGGCTATTAGAAATAAAGACACTAACAATGCTTTAGCCAAACATGCTCTGGAGTGCTCTAACTTCAAGAAATTTGTATTTTTTGTGTTGGATGAAATAGATTTGACTCCATTTGTTACAGAATTCAACAATTCCCTGGATAACAAGAAGCTCAGATGGCAGGTTTTCCTTAGGGCAGATCATATTCCTGGTCTAAAAGAGACCTTAAATGTTAAATGTCTTTTAAATAATAGACTATACTATTAAACAGTTTATTTGACAAACATTTTTATAGTAGGCACACATTTGTATGTGCTATATGCTTTTTGTACATATGTCAAGTGTTATATTTCACATTTTATATTTTTGCCTTTAAGAAAATGGTATGTATTAATTAATAGTTAGATGACTGGACATTTAATTGGTTTATTTATTAATCAAATTTTGTATTGAAACCTGACTAATTGATTTACTGGTCAGTTCTGAAGAAGTTCGTTGTGATTAAAATGAGAAAAAGCTCTTAACTTTTTATCTGTGTGGACAGTCATCATTTTGTCTTTTTTTCACATTTTTTTTCTGAAGTTTATTCTGGTTTTCGTGAATTTGGTGTTTTTTACATTACTAAGTTTATCTTTTTCACCTACAAGACTTCATTGTGGCTGATTTCCATACAAATAAGGACTCAGTGATGCCTGTTATTGGGGAAGTGTCACCAGTTTGAGATTCAGACAGTAACCTTGATTTAAGTACCTACAATACACCGGAAGATCTAGGTGTGATAGCTAATAATTTAACAGAAGCTATCCAAAAAGCTCAACTTTTTTCGGACAGATTAGTAACTGTTTTCCATTCATCTAATAATGTTGAGGCTCCTTTAAATCTGAACAGCAGCAGCAGGAAGTCTTCAACTGAAAGTTCAGGAAGTGACTCCACGGTCATTGCCCGTGACTTAGTGGATTATGGAGGGTCTTTCATTAACATAAATGTTGTTAATCCATTTGCAACATTTGTCAGTGCTTCTAACAATGTTATCAGCCTTGTAGAAAGTAATGGACTACAAACTAAGACACCAAACTGTAAGTCTAACATTTTTAATTTGGAAAAGAAACTGTTTAAATTGCGTTTACATGAATATGACAACTTTTATTTGCATACTTGTGTAGAATGCAAACAAGTGCCATGTGGCTTAAGATGCTATAGGTTTCCAAATGGTATTAAGGAAACTGATAGCATTTTTAAAGATTTGGTTACTGTGTATAACAATGCAGGGATAGAGGCTTTAAAACTATTAGGTACAACTGCAGTCAGATAACTGTGTTAAAACATGAAATATGTAAATTGAATGATTGTATTGTAAACCATGATCAGTTTGGCATGTTTAAGTTACTTTATGATGGTATTGAAGCTAAGCTTCAGAGGCACATGGCAACTTTAACTAATAGAAAGCGTAATAAACTGGCTTGAGATTCTTTAACTTATGCAAACAATACAGCATTTGTTTTGAATCAAAAATCAAATGGTCTTGTCAGAAAAGGTGCTTCTAATGGTTTTAGAGATGTTAAGAGTACCGGAAATATTGACAAGGTGAATTCTGTTGAAAATAATCATAGTAGTAATGAAGACAGTGGAAATGTAACAAATGAAGCAGGGAAGGTACTAGCAGTAATAATGATGTTTCACATGGTTCAAATAACCCTTTTCCCACAAGTCACCCGAGACAGACAACAATTTGACCACTACCAAAGGGAAGGGGAACCTGGGGAACAAGAAGAAGGGGAGATATTGAAAGAAATAGTACCTTTATGCAAAATATACAACCTTAGTGATTTATCACTTAGTGAAAGTCAAACAAAAGCTTTGGAAAAAGGTTTTTCTTTTGTACCTGCTGTTAAAGCTCCATTAACTGACACTATCTTAGATTTAAAAATATACATCAGAAAGTTAAATCTTAGATATGTTTTTGACGGAATAGAACATAGAAACAACACTGAATGTAGAAAACCAAGTAATGTGAACCCAAAATCGACACTGACACAATATATTCAATGAACTGTGTGAGAATGACATCAGGTGTATGTGTAATAATCAGGGAACACATACAATTTATAACAATAACAAAAACAAAAATAAAAGCAAAAGGTATTTTTGGGACCAAAGAGAGGTGGAAATTTTGACTGACTTGAGAAAGAGTCAACAGTATAGGTTTATAGAAGCCGATGAGAGTAATGGGTTGGTCATAATGAAAACATCAGACTACCAAGCATGTATCAAGGAATTACTAAATGACAAAAATAATTATCAGTTAGTCAGTAAAGACACAGTGAGGAGAAACTTTCGCAATATAGACCAACTTTTGATGGAATTGTTAAACAAAAATTACATTAATTTAAACACCTATGAATTCCTTTACGTGGAAGAACCTCTGTTGGGTGTTTTCTTTGGTATTGCAAAGATACATAAAGATGTGACCAACTCAAACTCACCTTTTAGACTGATAGTGACAGCTAAAAAGGGTAAAACTGTTACCATCTCCCATTATTTGGACCATATGCTGAACCCCTTAGTTATTAAGACTCCATATTTTTTGAAAGACTCTTTGAAGTTCTTGGACCTTCTTTGAAATTACACTTTTAAAGGTACAGAAACACTATTAGTTACAGTAGATGTAGTATCCCTGTATAATTCTATTGATCAAAGTATAGGGATAGAAGCTGTGAAAAGTTTTTTGAAGGAACACACTAAGTTTGACAATATAATGGTACAGTCCATTTGTCTTTTACTAGATTTGGTGTTGGAAAAATAACTTTTTCTTATTTGACGGAAGAATATACCGTCAGACCTATGGGGTTGCTATGGGTGCTAAAGTAGCACCGGCTTTCGCTAACCTAGTGTTAAGGTGGTGGGAACTGTCCTTCCTGACCAAACTGGAGAGATTTAAATATGTCTCCTTTTATAGGAGGTTTATTGATGATTTTTTTATCTGGAATGGACCTTCTGATGTGTTAAGTCTATTTTTGGATGATATGAACAGACAAAGGATGGGACTGAAGTTCACTTTAAGTGAAGTTGGCACAAATGTGCACTTCCTAGACTTGAATATAAATATGAATCTTGAAGAAAAAAGATTCATTAGTATCGTGTTTAGAAAGGACACCTATACTAACAATTTCCTTCATTTTGAGAGTGGTCATCCTTTGTTCATGAAGTTGAACTTGGTCAGAGGACAAATTATATGCCTCAGTAGATTAATTTCAGACAACAAAAATTTCATTTGTGAGACAAACAAACTTATTTCTATGTTTGTCCAGAGAGGGTATCCATATGAAAAACTGAAGAAAATTTTTGAGCAGATATTATTGATTAGGGATGGACATGTTCCCACCAATTTTAACTAGTGGGTTTATAACTAATAACAACAGAGGGAAAGTAAAAGAAATGGATTGTGCCTTTCCTGTTCCTATTAGTGTTGACTGTCAGAGTATCAAGCAGGTAATTTCCAACAACTGGAAAGTTATTTTGGGAAACTGAGACTTAGCTAGAGCACTAGGGGACCACCCACACTTCATTTATAAGTAGGTTGCAAGTGTAAAGTCTATTTTAGAAATAGAAGAAGATAAAACTGTTAGAAGAGCCACTTGCACCTACCCATGTTATAACTGCAAACAATGCAGGTTCATTGATTCATCAAAAAATATATATTTTTCCACACATTAACAAAATGTGGTCAGTAAAGGCAGATACAACTGCAAAAGTATGGGGGTAGTATATTTGGCTACATTCTCCACCTGTCATAATTTTTATGTGGGGAAAACAACTAGAGCCCTTTACAAAAGGATTTATGAGCACCATTTGGCTATTAGAAATAAAGACACTAACAATGCTTTAGCCAGGCATAAGCTGGAGTGCTCTAACTTCAAGAAATTTGCATTTTTTGTGTTGGATGAAATAGACTTGACTCCATGTGTTACAGAATTCAGCAATTCCCTAGAAAAGAAGAAGCTCAGATGGCAGGTTTTCCTTAGGGCAGATGATATTCCTGGTCTAAATGAGACCTTAAATGTTAAATATCTTTTAAATAATATACTATACTATTAAACAGTTTATTTGACAAACATTTTATAGTAGGCACACTTTTGTATGTGCTATATGCTTTTTGTATATATGTCAAGTGTTATATTTCACATTTTATATTTTTGCCTTTAAGAAAATGGTATGTATTAATTAATAATTAGATGAATGGACATTTGATTTGTTTATTTATTAATCAAATTTTGTATTTAAACCTAACTGATTTACTGGTCAGTTCTGAAGAAGTTCGTTGTGATTAAAATGAAAGAAAGTGCTTAGCTTTTTATTCTGGTTTTGGTGAATTTGGTGTTTTTTACATTACTAAATATGTCCTTGGTAGATTACCTCAAAGCTCTGTCTCTGTATTCAGTCTCCATAGACTGTTGAGGAAAAATCTATGCCTGGCATACAAGGCATCCTTAGATCTCACTCTGATGGACATATCCGCAAAACAGCATCAGAATTACCCAAGCAGAAGACTTAACCTTGCTTCCAACATACATAGAACATGTTGGACGGACAGATGTCTCAGAGACTACCCTTTCTCTAGTATAGGCTTCCCAACCAAATAAAGCAGAGTTCTTCACTAACCTAATTCAAATGTAAGATGGAGAATCAGAAAATTAGGTCTGGCACGTATGTCCCCAATGGACAGAGGCAGCCTGTAAATGCTTGATCACTCAAGCATGAGCCTACATACAGCACTTAAAATAATCTTAAGGTTCTGAAACCTTGTCAGATACATTTGTGATGCATGGCTTTGCTTAAAAAGGCAGCAGTGGTTATTAGCCTAGCATACATCTATGAACCTGTAAAAGGATGCTGAAGAGTGGAATTGTTGAGGTTGGGCCTGCTCATATTGTGGATGCCTGTGGGTATTTGTTTTTTTTTGCCTTATAGCAAAGGTAGGAAGATGGCCACTGATGGTGTGTGGTAGGTAGCCACTGGTGGCTACTTTGTTGTGAATCTAATCCCATGTAGATTCTCTACTGCTATTTTTGATAAGCTTAGTTGGGGCACTAATGGGTTGCATGAACTTTAGTTTAATTTTATATGTGGGAGGTATCTGACTATATTAATTGCCAGTCAATGTTGAAGTCTCCCAGTATGATTTTTCATTGCTTATGTCAGTGACTATCCGGCACAGGATTTCATTGACAGTGTTATTATTGTTACTGGGGAACATGTGTAGAGCTGTTCTGCAAACAGTCTTTTTATTGTTTAGCTTTAGCTGATAGATGAGTATTTGTGCTTTGTTAACTTGCAGAATGGGGATTGAGTATTTTTGGTTTGTGGTACAGTGGTTTGGGGTGGGAGATAGTAAGAGAGAAGATATGTATGGAATGAGGTTATGTTTGAGAGTAAAGTTCCATGAACTAGTATTAGGTATTAAGCAATGTGCATAGTGGACAAAAGACATGAGTAAATGTATGTATGTGGCATGGAGAGAGGGGAGGAAATGTGAAAGGTTTTGTGAGAGGTGAGGAACTGCACAAGTTTTGTGATGAATTAGGAATCCACTATTTGGTATGTAATATGTCTTCTGGTGAGTCGGGGTTTTGGAGCAAAGATTATGAGAGAGCAGGGGGAGCTATGTTTACTTTTAAATGTACTACGGTGAGGGGTAGGGTAGATAATTGAAAAGTAGGATAGCTATGGGGCACTTAGGTGGTGGTAAGGGATGACACATTTCAGTAGCTCTGTATGAGTGTACTAAGGAATAAAGGTTATGTGATGGAGGAAGGTGAAGAGAGGTAGAAAGACTTATTTGAATTAATTTTTTGTGGATGAAGCAAGGAAAAGGATGGGATGCAGTACTGATATAGTGAAACTGAGGAATGTCAAAAAAGTTACCTATTCTGTGCTAGTGTAGGACACGGGAGTGAAGTAAAGTGTTAATGTTTAGAAAGTTATGTGTAGTAATGGGTGGGGTGGGAACCTGGAAGTAATGTATAACAAGTGAGAGAAAGACAGGAAGGGGGGTATAAGAAATGACTGAGATGTGATGTGTAAGGACTGAAGGCAGGATGTGATGCATAACTTGGGAGAAAAAGAGAGAGAAAGAAAGAATGTGTGTGCCGGATGTGGGCGTGCTGAGTGGTGTGCATGATTGGTTGATGTTTTGGCAGGAGGAGTTTAGTAAGTTTAAATGTAGTGTAAATACAGGGTGGGCAGTATTCGGCATGCAGGGAATCAAAGACCAAATGTAGAGAGGGTGAACTAAATGGAGCTCACCTTATCAGGGTTCTGAGTTCAGAAACAATTTCTGAATTTGAACTTGAGAGGGAAATGGTCAAGGAAACAAAAGAAGCTACTATCTGTTGTCTTGGTTATGCTGCTAGGGTAAATAAGTTCTTCAGGGGGGAAAGACAGCTTGTGTAAAGTGCTCAGAGAAGATGTAAAAGAGCTAATACTTTTACAAATTCAAAGAACTGGATAACAGTATAGCTTGTACACTGCTCTATTGTGTCAGAATGACCATGGATAACCTAGTGCTCTATTACAGGACAATGGAGGGAGTGACTGGAAGCCTTCCAGTTCCTTTGATTTAAAATGTTGTATAATAAACTTTAACATCAAACCTCTGGCTAATTATTTTGACTATGATAGTTCATGCTTTTGCCATCTCAAGGGAAAGATATCTCACTACCTTCACCCCTTGCTCAAGAAAAAACATTTTTTTTAGTATCAAGGCAACAATCAGCTCCAGATCCATTACATCACATGATTTGTATATTAACAATTTCATTCCTGACAGCCTGATTTTCATTCCAGTAAGGTTTTAGAGGTACAATCAAGTAGCAAAAACCAATTGAAAAAAAAAACGACACCACACAGCTGAAAATAAGGACCACGTTGTTTACTGCAAAAACACTCAGTAAAAATCACAATGTAAGCGCTTTGTCTGATGAAGTTTGGGCAGTGTACCTTACGAAAGTACTTAACATTGTGAATTTTACTGAGTGTTTTTGCTGTAAACAACATGGTCTATATTTTCAGCTGTGTGGTGTCGTTTTTTTTTCCGGAAGGTTTTAGAGGTCCTTCAAGAAGCAACTTAACTTTTTACTCATAAGTCATATTTACCAAAATGTAAATGGTATTCTTACTGGTGTGAGACTCATGACCCCTATCCCTACCACACTACCACCAACACACACATATACCATTTTAAATTCAGCATCTGCAGGACTTAGGCTACATCTCACTCTAAATTTCTGTCTACTGGACTGTCTTATTCATCCATCAAGACATATTATTTAGACTTGTCTTTGTGTCTGCTTCCCCTGCTACATTGAGACAAAATTTCCCCGGGGAACATTGTATCAACTGATACAGATCAAATAAAATGTTACTGAAAAAATGAAGCATGCATTTTTCAGGGGCAAAAGCATCTCTGTATTCCCCATTTATGCCACACTGTCTTTTATATACTAACTCCACAATCCCTAGTCACAGAACAATGTCGATAAGGAAAATCTCCTTTTTTCATCGTACAAAAAGAGTGTTGCGACTGTATCCTCCTAACAAAGTATTCAAATAAGAAAATTGATGTAAAGATAGCCATAACTTAGTAGATATTGAGAACATATCTCAGCAATCAAAAGAATAACAATAAAACAGATTTAACAAATACAGATCCACAAAGCCTCAAACAGGAAAACAAAAGCAAACAAAGAACTAAACATGAGGTAGCAAAACATGTATACAAAAATGCCAAAATGCCAATTCAGCAAAATGCTGCCCAGCACCAGTAAACAAACACAAAAGAAGAATCCTTTCTAGTACAGAAAAATATCATCCAGATCAATCAAATTTGATAAAATTTATCATGACACAACAAACCTTGTGCAAGTGCAGAGTAACCATTGTACTTTCCTTGAAATCAAATTTTGAGTTTTAGACCTAATGTCAGCTAATTTTTAAAAGTGTTTTGCATCTCATTCTGCCTAAGAAAGTTTTATCTACTTGAGATTTAAACTCTGTTCTAAAAGCTTTGACGTCTTCTTTTTGAACTGGTGTATATAGAAACTTGCATCATTTCTGATAATGGAAAAACATAATTTTGGCTATTGCACCACTGAGAACAGTCGCAAATTAAGGCTCTTATGTTTTGTGAGCTATATGCCACTTTTATAGAAAGGATATTGGGCTGGATTCAGTAATCCTACATGGCTCAGTAAAACTTTGTGCATGTCATGGTAGCATGCCATTTTATATTCAGTAAGCAGCTCTACACAGTGTGTAGAGCCATGAAAACCCAGTAAACATTGTTCATAGGTTCATAGGTTCATACTAGGCTATCTGCCCTGGGGCAATTATAAGCCTAGCCCGATTCTGTATGGCTTACGCCACCCCTTGATTTGAGTATACTGTGCCCTTTTTAAGGTTTAGTTTACTGTGCCTCTGTCTAATAGTGACACGGGAGTAATCCCTGGGACAAACCTACGATCCCCCATCCACCTATCGAGATTCTTCTTGAAGAGATTCAGTGAGGTGCTCTGCCTCACATGAACTGGAATTCTATTCCAGAGCGAAGGGAGCCTCTGGGTTATGAACCTGTCCCTCCAGCAAGTTCTATTTATTTCTGTGCTGAGGTTCAAGTCACTCGAGCGTGTGGCTCTAAGGGATTTAGATTTACTGAGGTGGAGCATGTCCATTAATTCTGGATTTGACATAGCTTTGTAAGTCAGGCATAGATCGCCTCGAAGTAGGCGGTATGCAACTGAGTAGAGCTGGAGGTTTTTTAACCAAGCAGCATATGGCATCTGTTTGAGACCCTTGATCCGCTTGGTGAGATACTTTTGGGGTCTTTCTAATTGCTGCAGGTGTCGGGTAAGGTACATCCCAAAAGGGGCATTGTATTCTATGATGGGCCTGATGAGGGATGAATAAAGTGGCACAATTACCTCTCTTGATCTAGATGTGAAACCCTTCGTGATGAGGTGGGCTATGTAGAAGGTCTTTCTAACCACTTTGGCAATGTGGTTTTCAAAGGAGAGATTGCTATCAACTTGGGTCCCCAGGTCCCTAATAACTTTCTCTGTACTTAATGGGTTTCCGCTTATGTGGTAATTTGTGGGCACATTGTTTTTGCCAAAGGGTATGACTATATATTTTTTGGCATTTAGCTTTAAACCATGGTGCTGGCACCAGTTATCTGTCTCTGTGAGACCTTTTTGATGGATGTTTGTGTCAGCTGGAGAATTGATTATGGCACCCAGTTTGCAGTCGTCTGCGAACTTGGTGAGCCATAGTCCTCCCACGATTGCCTGTACCTCGGAAAAGTATATACCGAACAAGAGTGGTCCCCGGACAGAACCCTGTGGGATGCCACTTGTGACCGGTTTCGAGTCGGACATGGCTCCAGCAACTCTCACTCTGTGGGTTCTGTCTTTGAGAAATAAAGTCCAAACCACCACACTGGTAATAAAATCGATTCTTTTTACTTCCAACCACAACAGATGAGCGTTTTCGTCTAACAGATAGACTTCATCAGATCTGATGAAGTCTATCTATTAGACGAAAGCGCTCATCTGTTGTGGTTGGAAGTAAAAAGAATCGATTTTATTACCAGTGTGGTGGTTTGGACTTTATTTCTTTACTACTTGGTTTGGTATCAGTTCCATTTTCTGTTGGTTCTGTCTTTGAGCCAGTTTGCGACCCATCTTGTGACATAGGGGTTTATATTTAAGCTGGATAGCTTATCTATGATGCCCGAGTGGGGTATTGTGTCAGATGCCTTTGCAAGGTCCAGATAGGCTGTGTGGACTACCTTCCCTTCATCTATGGCTTTGGTGACTGTTTCGAAGAAGTCAACCAGGTTCAAAAGGCAGGATCTGCCCTTGACAAAGCCAAACTGGGTAAGATCTAGTGTCTGTAGGTCCCCAATGTCTTTGTTTATGAGTTCCATGATGATCCTCTCCATAGCCTTGCAGACTAAGCTAGTCAGGCTTATGGGGCGATAGTTTCCAAGGTCTGTAGAGGCTCCACCTTTGTGGAGTGGGACCACTGTTGCTGTACGCCATTCTGTGGGCACATATCCTGTAGTGAGGCTGAGATTGTATAGCTGTTTTATTTGGAGTTCATGTAGGACGCAACCTGGGATGCCATCTGGTCCTATGGAAGCAGTGATTTTTGCTTTGGAGAGGGCAGCCTTCACCTGAGCATCAGAGATAGTTGGGAGTTAGCCCTCTGCCGGGATAGATACTTGCTCTTTTGGGGGGGGGGGGTTTGGCCTGAACCTGTCTGCCAGGATATTGGTGATGTCTGTTGATTCAGTGTATTTTTTGTCGTTTAGAATCAACTCAGAACAAGTCTGGGAGTTGCATCCCAGGTTTCTAACATAACTGAAAAAAGCCTTATGATTGTCTTTGGTGTCCTGTGCAATTTTTCTCTCGAAGCTGGCCTTGGAGGATTTTATGAAGGATCGTAATTTTTGCTAGTACTGATCAGAGATGCCTTCCCTATTAGGGATTTTGCTCTATCATGTAGTAGCTTCCTCCTTCTCTTGTACAGTTTATTTATGGCAGGGGTCCACCAGACTGGACGCCTGCCTTTGGATGATTGGGTCTTGGTTTTGTTTGGGATAGCATGATCCATGCATTCCTGGAGATGTCCGTAGAATGCGTTTATATAGGATTCTGCAGTTTGGGCCTTACTTTCCACTGGCCCTGGGGCCTTGAAGGATTCCACTTCAGTTTTGAGAAGTGAGAAGTTCGCTTTTGAGAAGTTTTTCACTGTGGTTTTCTGGACTGGGGGTGGGTCGGGATGTGGACATCCAGTGAAATTAATTTATGGTCTGATCTTACCAATGAGGGATATACTTCTGGTGTGGAGCATAGAGTCCCCATGTTGGTAATGATCAGGTCTAGTATGTTGTCCCCTCTTGTGGGAGTGGTGACTAGTTGTTCCATAGCATTTGAGTTTATAATTTCCAGGAACCTTTGGGCTAAGGTGCTGGGACTTGAGTAGTGCTCCCAGTCAATGTTTGGGTAGTTGAAGTATAATGGTGTTCGGAGAGATCTTCATGTTCTCCAATGTTTTCAGGAAAGCCGAGTGGGATTCCTGACTTTGAGAGGGTGGTCTGTAGGATGCTATAAACTGAAAAGCAGTCTTGCCCACTGTTAGTTGTACATGGATGGTCTCCGATACTTCGTGCAATGCCACTAACCTGGAGGTGTGGATATCCTTGATAAATATGGAAACTCCCCCTCCTTTTGTGGTTCGGTCCGGGTTTTGGGGCCAAAAAGCATGATATGAGGTATAGCCTGGTAGTGCTGGGGTGCTCTCTGGAGCCTTGAACCAGGTTTCTGTCACTGCACAGATATCGATGTTCTCCATACTGAGGAGAGCTTCGAGTGCGTGCATCTTGAGGTTAAGACTTCTGGCGTTTAGCAGCATTACCCTTAGTTTCTTGTTCCTTGTGCTGTCTATGGGGGTGGGTTTGACTTTTGAGCCTTGCCTAAAAAAGGCACTATGGGGGTGGCAAGAGCCTTTGCCAATATCTGAAAGCCCAGTGGTGACAGGTGCAAGCCTTCCCTAGCGAAGCAACGTGGCTTGTCGAGCATGTCATCCCAGGCTGACAGACACTTGATCCCCTTTGAATGACACCAAAATTTTAGCCAATTGTTAAAATCGATCATTGTGGCATGTAATTATATGCAAGCAGCTGAACTGTGTGCTAATCAATCAAACCAAGATGGGGAATCTATTCAACAACCTATAAAGCAACTGTGTACACTTAGTGAAGGTTTTGGCCTTGATTTCTAACACCTATTGGAATACAGCCATGGAAACCATGGCTGCTGCTGCTCTTCTGCATGTGTATGTACAACAGGCTCAAATCTATGCTGCTGCTGCTGCTAATAGACCTCAGCCAAGAAGGAGAAGGGTGTTTAGACCCCATTTAACTTTTCATAGTCTACATGAGGTGTAAATGCCAGAACACTGCAAGGTGGATAGAGACACGCTACAGAGCTCTGCGACCTCTGTCATCCTCAATTGAGAGTAAGGGCTAACCATACCTCTCAACCATATTGAATTCCTTGGTATTTACCAGTTTTGAGGGCAAAATAATGGGGTGCCATGAATTTCTGAGTGGCGCCTTCCATTCACAATTTTTATTTTTATTTACAATTTTTAAGTTATGTTGATGTGATCATGCATATTCCGCAACGTTATAAATGTGTAGGAGCATGTGGGATAACATCAGCTTTGGCAGGCAGTGCCTGACTGTCTGTTGGACTGGAGACTGGGGTGGAAGATTAAAAAAATAAATTAAAAAATTTCAGATGGTTGTTAATTTTACAGCCGTGCATAGCCCGCCCATGAGTACTTGTTGCAAAGCCAACCAATGCCAGGACCATAGCTCTCAAACTCTTAGAGCACGAAATCTTGACAAAGCCTAACATCATGGTGGTTAAAGACCCAAAAAATAGGTAAAGATTTATAAAATTGATCTTATAAACTTATAAAGTTGGTAGAATAACATTATTTTGTGTTAGCACATACTTTCTGAAGGCTATAAAGTCTGTAACTCAGCCATGTATGTTATTATTTAGTGACTTGTCTCCTCAGAGATTTGCCAAAAAAAAAAAAAATATATATATATATATATATATATATATATATATATATAGATAAGGCAAGAATCTTGGCAGTTGAGAGGTATGCTGCTCTGTCTCATGAGGAACGTGCCTCATTCTGATTTCTGAATCTTAAAAATGTCAATGCTCCTCCCAATTCCACATTGAACAGGTCTGTCACCTATTCAGCTTTAAGATTTTCTTTGAGCAACAATGCGACATCCACTGGTAAATCATAGCGAATCACATTAATTTACAAAAGCTGTTTCATAACTAGAAGTGTGCTTTGACATGCAGCCTGATCGTGGAAGGAGCATTTTTCTTTAGAGCAAGTGAATACCTAGTAAAGAGCAACATAACTTTTCTTGCTTCACTGACCAGCGAATGTGGAATTTAAGATGCCAGAGAAGCAGACCATGTGGTCCATGTTTGCTTGTGTTATCCTCCCCACACTCCCTGCGTTTTCTAACCTGGGTTAAATAACATGGAAAACAACCTCTCATTTCCTAAATGAATGAACCAGGGCACATTAATATGCAACGTTCTTACTTTAATCGTGTTGATAATACTAGATGGGTAAATTACATTCCTTGCTGTTATTTTTTATTTTTTTTTTTAAATAAAAACACTCCAGATATGTAGTGGATTTGTTATGCATTTTATTTCCATTTGTAATGAGTTTTGTAGATATACTTCATCAAATGATGAAATGGGAGTTTTGTAGATATGTGAATCATTCATAGCCGGGTTCATTCATTTTTATATGTCATTTCATTGATTTGGTGACTCAGCAGTTGTAACAAGAAATTGTACAGGCATTGTGAGCCCAATGACATAATGATGATAGGCCTAAAGGGATACTGGTTTATGTGCGAGTGTGCAGAGACCTAGAAATTACAAGTATCCTGTACTGCACCCAACTCTTCATAATTTAATGTAGTATTCTTTCTGTTGACAGGCAGTCATGGTTAGCTGGATAGCTGTTAACTTAGGCACTCTGCCCACAAAAGGACGGGAGTGAATAGTATTAATAAAGTGAGTTAATAAGCGATTTACTTATTTTTCTCTTCTTATTTTTAGGAGGAGGTGGGTAGGGAAGTGAAATGTTGCTGTTAGGGCCTGTAATCGAGAGCTTAATAGTAACCGATTAGCTGCTAGTATAGCAATTTGCTCTTTGGAAACAAATTTCAAGTTTCTGATATGTTATTTTGTGCAGTTTTTTTGTGGTTTCCACATTTACAAAAATTCCTGTCACATTATCAGCATTTGTATGTCACTTGGAAAAAAAAAATCAGTGTGGTTTAAGAAAGCTGTTGTAGATTTAAGTTTGTGTTTTAAGGGCATGATCAATTTCTTATATGAACCCAATTTTTGTTTTTTATCTTTATTTTGTGTGATAGATTTTAACAGGCCACTAGAGCCCTAGTGTGCAATGCATCCACTCCCTTTACTTTCATTTAGCACTTACGGTTGGCGATGTTGCTGTAAATATGGCATTTTTTCCACTAAACTTAAAGATGCAAAATGTAGCACAGAAAAAAGCAAATTGTGCTTTTTTCTTATCTAGCAAGAAGTGTTTTTTTCTTTCTTTAAAGTCTAAAGATTTAAGGTTGTACACTGTCATTGTACCCTTTAAAAAGTGTGGGTTCTTGTGTCACTGAAGTATCATTACTGCACTCTGGTCACTGTATGATTATATTTATATATATTATATATAATATTATATATATTATAATATATATACTATATTTTGCATATAGTAAAATCACTATATAAATATTTTACCTGTGTTGTATATTATTGTTTTTCCTGCTGGGTTTTGATATACTATAATGTCTATTTAAAGGTTTGCCTGTGTTGTCTAGCTATTATATTGCTTCCTTCATTACCTGTTTCTCTCTCTCTCTATACATTGCAGCTCTGAGTTCCTAGTTCGAACCCTGACTGCCTGAAACTGCCCTGCCTTGATTCACATGGTATCACTCTCAGTGTAAAGTAGTTCACCTATCAGCTCCCTGAGAGTACACCCAGGAACATTGAAACAGAAAGTATGTTTGCTAGAGTTAACTAAAGACTGTATCCGTAATAATACATAACTACTCTGCCAGGTTAGGTGAGTCTCCCGAGTTTGGTATGGCAGCAGCCAATCCCCCCCCCCCCATAGCAGTCTGTCATATCCCCACTTCCAGCCTATCTCACACTCTATTTCCCATTATTTTATCCTACCTGCCCAACTCTATACTGGTTCCTCTCCTCTATCTCCTCATTCTCCTTCAGCCTGAAAATACCTCAGCTGTGGCATACTCCGTAATTCTGGTGACTGCCCACTAGGTGGCGCCTCTTTACTTGCTGTCTAACTTATATCCTTACACTCTTCCTTTATATCTTACTAGCTACACCTTCTGTTCTTAACTATTGCTCTTCTCGTACTAGGCCACCATTACTAGATTCCTAGCTCTAGTTAAACCCTGTGTCTTTATAGTTTTACCGTGCCCTAAGGGTCTAATATCTCTATCCACCCCTCTAAGCATCCTACATCTCCCACTGTTAAGCCTCTCACCTCCCTGTTACACTTTCCACCTATACACTCACCTGTTGCCTCTCTATTCTCACTGATTGTCCTCTTGGATACAGGACTCCTTGTCTCTTCCCACTCCATTCGCCCTGCGGGCTCACTCTGCTCCCCTACCCTGCCCCCAATCCCCCCCCCAGGGCCCCTACACTTATTCCTCCTACACCACACCCCCTTTAATACTGCACCAATACCACTGCTCACATCATTATCACATCACACCTCCCTTAACACATTAGTATTAGTCACACCCACCCCCAATTAACTCTGTTATTCACTTCCCACACTACATTCACCACTACACCAAGTTACCTATCACACTACACATTCAACTATCAACTATTTCACTCCACAATGCCAACATCTCCCACCCACCTCCTAACTCAACTACTTCTCATTCTCACACTACTTCCTTCTCTTTTTACTATCTATCTCTTAACCTCATACGAACAACCACTTTACTCCTCTACTCCCTTTCCCACAAAATATACTTCCACATTACCACTTACCATTACTCCAATTTCTTTAAATATTGCATCCACACCCATCTACATACTTCCCAAATTTCACAGACTAGCACCCATTAAATATAATCATACCAATAACAAAAAAATACTTATCCATTCTTACAAACTACTTTACCATAAGTACTTTACATACCTTCACTCCCTACTAGATGGAGACATTCACCCAAACCCTGGTCCTAATGATACCTCTACCACTGATAAATATACTCTAATTAACAGCAGCTCCATAACCCCTTCCAAGCCAGCAAACTCTCTCCTCATAGCACATCTTAATATACACAGCATTAATAATAAAATCCCACACCTCCATGCCCTACTAGATGTCCACCAATTTGATATCCTATGCCTATCTGAAACTTGGCTTAAACCCACAATCAAAGATAATGAAGTTACCCCTCCTGGTTATAATATCATTAGAAATGACCTTACTACCAAAAAGGGAGGAGGGGTTGCAATCCTCTACAAAACCAAACTCCAAATTAGCACCATTGGCCTTAACCCATGCTTAGACAACAAAGCTGAATTACTTATCACTAAACTTCAGGTCAACCCTAATAAAGCTATAAATGTCATCTGCCTATACCTACCACCAGGAAACAATATTAATACCCTTGAAAATATCCTGAACTGGCTTACTATCAACCTCCCTCAGGAAACTATAATTTTAGGTGACCTCAGTATTGATTGGCAGTTCTGTAATAGTTCACACCCTTCAACCCACATTAACCTATATGGCTTTACTCAACCTATCAACTCCTCTACCAGAACTCACAAACCCAACAACAAATAAACTATCTTGGACTGGATACTTACTAATAATCCTCTACATATCTACAAAGTAGGGACCCTCCTAGATGATCTAAGTGACCACTCCCTAAGCTATTTTATTAGATCTAAAACCAACCTTACTCATCCCAACATTGCCAGAACTGTTCGCTCCAAAAAACAATTTAACCACGATCTATTCCTTACAGAACTTAAACAATGTAATTGGTCACCACTGAAATATCTTCCAGTTGATGAAGCTGTTGCATATTTTAATTCCACATTCTTATCCATCCTGAACCACCATGCCCCATTACGTTCTATTAGATGTAAAGCTAAACCTGCACCTTGGCTCTCAAACACTTCAAGGCATAAACTCCATCTGAGAAACAAAGCCTGGGTGAAATGGTGTTCTACCAAAAACCCATTAGATCACTTAATTTTCAGACAACTAAGAAATTATACTAAAACAGCCATAGTGCTAGATAAAAAGAACTTTTACCTCCAAATACAGCAAACCCATCTTAATAAACCTCAAATGTTCTGGAACAGCATTAACAAACTTCTTCATCCAGGACAATCAGTCACCCCCAACCCTCTAGGCTCCAACCCAGATAATCCCATTCACACTGCCAACTCCTTTAACTCCTTCTTTACCAATGCCATCCAATCTCTTGCTAGCCATCTTACACCAGACACCGCAAACCTAACTAATTCTTCTGTAAATCCTCCTCCTTCCTTTCTGTTGCAACCAGTGTCTACTTCTACTATTTGCTCTCTTCTAATAAAACTTAAACCTTCCACCCCCTCAGCTGACCAACTCCCAGCAGAATACCTTCAAGTAGGAGCCAAATCTATAGCCTACCCTATATCCATTCTTATCAACAGAACCATTAGTGAAGGACATATCCTGACCATCTGGAAAATTTCTTATATTATTCTTCTTCACAAAGGTGGGAACTCAAATGATTTCTCTAATTTTCATCCCATAGCCTTGCTATTTCCACTGGCAAAAATTATGGAAAAATGTATTCAGAAACAACTTCTAAACCACCTTCTCCAAAATAAGCTACTGGCTAACTGTCAACATGGCTTCAGACCTTACCATAGTACCACCACTGCCCTGCTATCTTTTACAGACTGTATTAACAATAATCGTAACAACGGCTTTCATTCCTCTGCAGTATTCGTTGATTTATCCAAAGCCTTCGACATGGTTCATCACCAGCTGCTCTTGCATATCATGCAATCTCTGTCCCTTGACCCATTAACCATCAGCTGGTTCAAATCTTACCTTAATAACAGAAAACAAGCAGTACTCTGGCACAATAATCTATCAAATCTCCTACCTATTTCCCTTGGTGTCCCTCAGGGCTCCATATTAGGGCCGCTCCTATTTTCCATCTATATTAATGATCTTCACTCAGCAATTCCTCATTCTACCTGCATTCAGTATGCAGATGACTCCACTATTTTCTGCTCAGCTACCTCTCAAATTGAACTGCAAACCATAACCTAGAATGCATTTAACACTGTGGAACAATGGTTTACAAACCGCTGTCTCCTCCTAAATCCTAAGAAAACAAACCTGCTACTCTTCTCCCCAACACGTAAGCCCACCCCCATAGAATTTACACTTACATCTAACAATGGCACTGTTATCTCTCCAGACCCAACTACCAAGCTCCTAGGAATAACAATTGACAATAACCTCAACTTTGACACACATATTAACAGTACAATAAAAACAGTCAACAAGAAACTTGGATCGCTCTATAGAATCAAACCCTTTCTTACTCCAACAGCCAGGACTGCTATAACCAGAACTCATCTCATTTCTACTCTACTCTATGCCTCACCCATCTATACAAACCTTTCTAAAACCAACATTCACAAGCTGACTGTATCCTATAATAATATTGCCAGATTTGCTGCTGCCTCTCCTTTCCGAACTCACCACTGTCTAAATCTTATACAACTCGATTGGTTAGAATTTCTGCAGCATCTTCATTTTTCACAGCTTACTATTGCCCATAAAAGAATATATCAACCCTCTAATACTCCTATACTCTCAAGCCTACTCACCCTCTACCATAATCCTAAAAACTTACGCTCTGCTAATAAACTACTGTTTAACACCAGCAGAGCTAACAATGTAGCAGGCGACTCCCTCTTCTGTAACACCGTTGGTAAGCTATGGAATCTTCTACCCGCTGAACTTACTACTCTCTGCTCTCATAAACTTTTCAAAAAGAAGCTCAAGCTTCATCTCAAGAAACACTGGTTATGTTCCTGTATTATCCCTGACTAACTGCTGCTTCTTCTCACTACAACCACCTGCATCATCTACCCTTCCCTTCTAAAGCTGCTTATTATAAATCCTGTGACTGAATTCTTCATATTTACTTCTTTATTATCATCATTGTTTAACTGCTTTACCATCATATACATTGCATATATTCTTCTGTAGACTTTTTCATGACCATATGTTAAATGTGTTTTTTTTCTATTATTCTGTAGACTTTTGCGTGACCATACTTAAAATGTTTTTTATTATATTTTGTTCTATTCTATTTTTGGTCTAACATATATTGTTTATTGTTTTATTTATATTGTTTTGCACATGGAGCTTTTCTCTCCAGGCTTCTACTGAAAATGGACATATATCCAGCTAGACTAGCCCGGTCAACAAATGTAAAATAAAATAAAATAAATAAATTTAAACAAGTATGGAGGACAGTAATATCACATCTTCATTAATCTTGCACCTAACGTTTAGTTTGTCTTCTATTACTCTGTGCCTCTCTGTGGTTTCTAACCTTATTTTCCATACCTTATGTCAGAGTTATTGGCTCCTTTAGCATCCCTATTTCCTCCTTAGGAGTACCTCAAGGCCTGATTTAATCCACCTTTTGTATTCATTAAGAAACTTCTTTATGACCTTCTACATGTGCCACTTATTTATATGTTGATGGTATAGTAATGTACAGGTCTGATTCCAGCCCTGTTAGTATTCATTCTCAACATTAGGAAGACTTTTACTTCCTAATTATATAGATTGTCAATAGCAGTCTTCTAAGCAAAACTAAAGCCAAAGCCATATTCTTTGGAACAAGATAAAAAACTCTCCAGTGTTCCTATTCACCTGGCAAATAGTTGGCCTAAACAAAGTATCTGTCAAGACCACCTCATCCTTCAAATATCCTGGCAATGCCTCTCAATCTCTTAGAGCAAGAAATCTAGGCAAAGCCAAAAATAATGGTGGGACAAAGGCCCAAACATAGGGACAGATTTTAAATATTGTTTCAGATATTTGCTAGAATAACAGGTTTTGCATTATTATGCATTTTCCGAGGGATATGAAGTCTGAAATTCAAGTGTCTGCCATTATTTACTATTTTTTGTGACTTCAATCGTTATGTTGGTATCCCACAATTCTATTGGAGTGGGTGGGGTTACATAATTATGTATGCAAATTTTATGTTAATCATCATCACAATTTTTGGCCAGTTGTACTTACTTTTCATGGGCCTTTATTCAGATTTTTGATGTTTCCAGGTTGAGAGGTATGGGGCTAACCAAGAGGAACCAATACCTGTGGAGACTAAGCTATGTGTAGCACCTAAAATTTTAGCTACAGGAACCTTCCAGAGACCAACAGGGGACATACTGGTGTGTCACAGACATCGGCTTCCAGGATTCTACATCATTTCCTGAATGCTATGATACAGCATGCCAGTGACTATATATATTTTCTCAGTACCCCCTCCCCGAGGACAAAGCTACAACTATGTAGGATTTCTACCCTCTTTGGTACTGCAGACTGCATGCACATTTAGATCAAAGCACTACCCGGGGAACAGAGAAGGCTCTACATAAACAGAAAGGGCTTCCACTCCATTAACTGCCAGATCACATGTAATGCTAAGGGAAGCATCCTGAATGTGTGTGATGGCAACTCTGACAGTTCCCATATCTGGCACAACTCTCAGCTCTACCATAGGTTTTCCTGGGAGGGATATTCCACAAGGTCATTTACTGGGAGATAAGGGTATGCACTTCAGCCATGGCTGATGACACCCATCAGAAATGCACACACAGCCAGGGAAGAATGGTATAATGAGGCACACACACTCAAACAAGAAATATCATAGAGTGTGTCTTTGGGCTGCTTAAGCCACTTTTCCAGTGCCTAGATACATCAGGTGGGCTCTGCAGTATGATTCCAGTACTTGTTTTGAAATTTTCAATGTTTTTGCTAACCATCACAATATTATCCTAAGAAAACAGCTTCAGCAAGAACACCAGGGGGAAGGGGCACACATTTTACCACCACTGGCAAGGTCACCACAGCTGCACACAGGTGAGGACTCAGAGGGAGAACCACCAGCTGCGGTGGGTGCAGGTAGATATAGACGTGTACAATATGCCCTCGCCCTAGCCAAGGGTCAACAGATGGCACACACGTTGACCACCTAAGGGGTACATCTTTCATATTATACATAAACTTACAATATAATTGATGCCAGGCAATGCTCAGAACCCTTACTTACCCATGCAATGGTTGTGCAATACTGGAATCAGACAGAATCAGTCCAGAATTAAAACAGTTGTAACTGCAGGACTATCAAGGGAAATGCTGAACCTGGAAGAGGAAATTAAATGGGTAACAACACAAATGAATGGCAGATCCTTGCATACTCTTACTTGCAAATCTGCCTAAGTGGAAGTGTGAGAGTTGTACAGCAATTAGATCAATATATGACAGGACTGACTTATGTCAATAGATATCTGCTCTTTATCAGCTAATAGGCTTCAGCATCAAAGATACACACAATACAAAAACTTGTAAGAAAGCAGTATGATTTTTAAAATGGCATCACCAACACATATATACTAAGCACTCAGTCAGGTATGCACCTTGTGCATCAGAAAAATATATGTATCCCAACATCTAAAAGATAGAAACAAGGAGATTTGCACAGGATGTTGTTTTTGGGGACAGGAGGCCAAGGCTGACACAAAAGTAGTGAATGTGTGTGTGAGTAAGAAAGACAAGCAGGCAGAAATTTGGCTAATGATCAAATGGCCAGTGAGACAGAATGAACTGCAAGCCTCACAAATGACTTGTGATGTACCTGTTATGTGTGTGTCTGCTTGGGCACTCGAGGTGGAATGTGTATGTGAGCTTCTGCAAGAATACAGCCAAGCTCTGTGCTAGCTCTACATCCTGGCATGTCAGACAGGTGTGAGCTGTACATATAGTTCATCATCATCACCCCTATCCGTGAGAAGTGGCTTTTCCAGGAATTGCACTGGCACATCCATAACCAAGGTCAGATATGCTGGTGCTACCCAAACATGAACGATATCTGCTGAATGAGCTTTCCTTACGACTACACCCAGAACCATGTCTGGGTTTGGACACCTCAATCACTGAAGGAGCAGTGGAAGTAGTGTTACTGTGTGAGTAGAATCAGGCACGGCCATGTTGGATGATGCTGCTGACCTATGTCCTTGTGGATGCTGTTCCCCTTCCAGCAGATGTTCCATCACAGACACTGCCACTCCATCATGTCATTCATCCGATCCATTGAATTGGCCACACAGCAGAAGCAGTCAGACACTTTAGCATGTGCCACATCTACAACCCTTAGCATGTTCTCGGAGGCCCTAGTGGAACATGCATGTGCCTTCATGATGGCCTTGAACATATGCTGAGTGGCATGTAATGGCACACCAGGATCAGGTAGACGGTGGACAGCAGGCATCCTCCGAGCACCACTAACAACCCTCCTGTGTGGCACCTCGCCCATACTGTAGCTACAGCCAGAGTCAACTGACACGGAATCCACAGTAATCACATTACCTTGATCAAGTGTGACATCCTTCACCTGTCCAATATCTGAGGGATCAATGGAATACGTATGTGTAAGCATAATGACTGTAGCTCTAGGAAATCCATGGGATGGATGAATCTCAACTCAGTGTCAAATTCAACCTCTGCACCCCCCCCCAACTGTGCCGCTGTTTGGCCACCATCATCATCATGGCCTACTGATACTCCAACATTAGGTGGTAGAGGTCCTACATTTCCACTGTCAGGATCACCAGTGATAATAAGCAACAAACACCATAGCAAAATTGCTACTATACTAAATGTTAAAACAATTTACATGTTAACAAATTAACACTGGTCACAGTATCGCAGATGGTAAAGCAATACCGACACTCAATACACTCACCTCAAATATAGAGATAAATGTATATATATGAAGAATGGTCATCAATAAGCAAAACCAACATTTGCTTACCATGTGCTGGCGACTCTACACTTTGTAGGAAGGGTGGACCTGGAAGAAATGAAGCAAGGGAAGGATGGCAATTAACTATGACAATGGGAATAACACAAGGAGACAGTGAAAACAAAATTGCATACACATTCTGCAATAAATACTTGAAACTAAAACTTGGCTGACCACAACCCATGTATAATGAACAACTGTGTCATATAAGTCTATTAACTTATCAATAGAAACAAAAAAAAATTCCCCAGGAAGTATTACTCCAATTATATATTTTACTATACAAGCAAATCTAAAACTTGCCATGTGTAAACTTACCTGGAAGCTGCTCCTGGGACACAGTTGTCCTCCCAGCCACATCTGTACCTACATCAATCATATGGGTATATGCAGTTTCTTCTAAGCTGTCTGGATCTCTGACAGTGGACAGGAACGCTTCATTTGGTGTCAGTGAGGACTCTGTAGCAAACCCCCCCATAGCCATCTGTTCTCAGGCAACTGTAGCTGCTGTCCTCTGAGCCGATGAAATTATTTCAGTGGCCCAGTGACCCACGTGATCATAATTCCTGCTGCAACTCCCTACTGCATTAGCATGGTTCACTAACTGGTTCCAAGTCTGCATTCAGGCAGTTATATCCCCACATCCTTTCTCAAGCAGATAGGTGTCATGATGCCTGAAAGACTGGATTATCACTTCATTATCAGACTCACTGAAAGAGAGTTTACATGGATTTGTAAACTTGAGCGCCATAATCCTATGTGACATAAAACAGAGAAGGTTACAAGGCTTGCTTACATACACATTTGTCAGCATTAAACACTGGAAGCTCAATTTTCAGTTGTTAAAACTGAAGGTTATGTGGTTGTCCCACCTCATCCTCACACACAAACCAAGGTTTGTCCAAACCAAGGAATACCATTTAATTAATGTAGTATGTTTCCCACTAAAATATCAGGATGCCTTTACATTTTTCAATAGAAAAGTACTTTAAAACACACTTTTGTTCTTGCAACACACAAATGGTAGGTGGCTCCCCCACCCCCAAAACAGCAAGCAAATGAAGATTTGTACAAACCAAGGAATACCATAGAATTAAATTATTATATATGCTTGTCAGACAATTATCAGAATCTGTACACATACAACAGAAAAGTCAATTTATGACTGCCAATCACTTCTCACTGTGCTCACCATTTCCCTGGAGGTGGACTTGGCCATCTCAAAAGCATAACACCTGTGTCAATGACACATTCAACATTTTGATCCAATAACACAGAGGATTATAAAATCAAATGTAACAATAATACTTGTGATGAACGTTAATAACCTATCTGAGAAATGTAAATGCCTGTCAAAAATGCCTATGCCAACAGTGAAGTATAACAAGTGCATACAGATAAAAGTTCCATTTTCTCCTGGATATATAGATTGATTTGTAAAATGTTACAAAATATAACGTACTTGAATAATACAAGCATGCATTAGCAAAAGTAGAGGCCTTCTCCTCAGATAAATCACCTTCAAAATAATAGCAATCTTCTGTTTTGTTTAAATACACATGTCTCCTCACCTTCAACTTCCCCAACTACATGGGTTACCTTTTATAGTGTAGATTCAGACCTCAGAGCACAATGAAGATGCAAATGAGGTGTGAACTCATTAGAACTGCTGAATACCAAGTGTTTGACTTTGTGTAGTAGATGTAAAGATAGTGTAGGCTCTGCAACACTGTTAGTTGCTAATGGCTTGCAACTGTGAATGATTAGTGGGAGAGAGAAGGAAGACACAACAGCAATTCAGACTACCTTCCCTGCAGTGGCTGTGTCACTGAGGATGCACTTACAAAGAGTAGAAATAACCTTAGCAAGCTTTTAAATGGAAGTAAACAGCACACATTTATCATTTTTGTTCAATAGTGGCAATGCTATCCTGCCAGTACTGTTAAATGCTTTTCACTGCCATGTAGTTTGTGTTATACAGTTAAAGGAGAATGATACAAAATGCACTATAGAATGCATGTCTGACATTGCAGCAAAGACAAGGGAAGAATGTACACAATACAAAGGGAAGACAGAGCTGCATTTCTGCAAACATATTCATAAATGGTTGTGTGATCACGCATTGCAATACATATTCAAGGCACACATGTAAAACCACCCGAGAACAGACAAGCATATGCTCTGTTAATACAGTAGAGGAAATGAGAATTGCTTGTGTGCACATGATTTGCTTTGCTGCTATGTTTTGTAGTTTCCTTAGTATGATAATTCAAATCCAGAGGATAGTTCAAATCCAGAGCTGTGTAAAATTCTTTAGCATATGTTAAAAATGTTTTTATTATTAATATTTACACAGCATGTGGCTTAATGCAAACATGGTGAAATGTATAAATATTTAAAATTTAATGGCAGCTGCCTTATGCAGGGCAATCCCACTTAGCCGCATTAAGCAGTGGCCAGTGGCTTAAAAGATAAGGACAGCATAAATTATGCCTGTGAATTAACTGTGTGTAGCACACCTTGTAAGGATGTTGAGGCACACAACACATAAGGTAGGTAGACCATGGTTTGAGTCCCACATTATTTTTTTAATGATAAATGACCATAAACAGTTTTTACAAAAATAATGTATTTTGGCCTTTGCCTGTCTCATTTGCACGTTGCTTGCCTATGTCCAAACACAGTTTACTGCTCCAGACAAAAAAGAAACATTGTGTGAGTTTGACTGAAAGTGTGTAATGTACACAACATATTGAGAAACAGGTGCATGTATGTCTCAGTTCTGCATCATGTTTTCATGACAGCTTATTGCATAGAAGCTATCTTTTAAAATATATCTGCCCATTGCAAACAAAACAGAAAATCCCAAATCCACACTTTGCACAGCAGTCGTATAACCTTATATGTTACCTGAAGTATATAATGATAATGTCATCCTCTACAAAGATAACTATGACAAGGAAAAATTGGACCTTAGTAATGGGGAAAACATTAACTACTGTGCTCTGCAGATGGGAAAAATACTTAGGTAGGAGTTCAAATTGCTCAACAGACAAATTGTGCCTGTGCCTGTATGCGTAACGGTGTATACCCATAGCTGGAAGAGCATGACTCTGTGTCCTTCTATCATCAGTCAAGTCATACATGACTACATAGCCATTTCATACAGGCCTCCCAAGATCTTCTTCCAAATATACACTGATGCTGTAATTTGTTATAAAGTGTTCTGCAACAGTGTAAAAGTCAGACTTGTGCCATGGTGCTTGATTAAGTACTGTGTTCTCTAGCTTGTGTAACTAGTTAGGTAGGGTTCTAATCTTATGCAGTAGACGTGTGTGTGCATAGTCAGAAGAGCATGAGTCTGTGTCCTACTGTCATTACTCAAGACTCATAAAGAACAAAGGTTTACAGTTGTTCATGACTACACAGCCAATTCATACAGCCCTCCCAACATCTTTTTCCAAATGGGTCCATGTTATAACAGCAAACGATAAAAAGATCGAACGCTGTTATATCGACCACAAAAGAATGAAAACAAAAAGGAGCAAATAGTCAGAACAGCTAATTTTTTTCCCAGGGAAAAAATTTGCTGTTCCTACAAAAAAAAAAAACCCACACTAAACACTATTTTAAGTGGGGGGGCTTTGCCCTCGACACCCCCCCATGTGGGGGTGCCCTCCAAACCCCCCCCTACTTAAATATACCAACTCCAAAATCACACTACAGTGCAGAAAATGGCAAAGTGACGGAAGCGGCCAAGAAACTTCTTTCCCAGGGAAATAATTTGCTTAAAAGCCGCTTTGTCATTTTGCATTTTCGACATTTACAGTTCAACGAAGACGCATCCAACATAATGCATCTTTGTTCTTCTAACAGGAACCCTTCCAAACATACACTGATGATGTCATCTACTAGAAAGTTTTTTGCAACAGTATAAAAGTCAGACTTGTTCTGTAGTGTCTGTGTTCAGTACTGTGTTCCCTAGATTGTGTAACCAGTTAGGTAGGGTTTCTAATCTCACTGGAGTCAACTTGTGTCTCTGTGTGCCTGTGTTCACTTGCTCTCATTCTGGGGACCATATGAGACACTCCTACTAACATCTTATTCTCACCTGACACTAATGATGTAATCTTATGCAAAGTATTGTCTGACAGTATAAAAGTCACACTTGTGCTGTGGTGCTTGGGTTAAGTACTGTATTTTCCTAGATTTGCAGGTAGGGGTTCTAATCTCACAGCAGTCATCTAGTGTGTTTTTGTGTTTAGCTCTCATTTGGGAGACCATTTTAGAGCAGTGTGTGAGACACTCATACTAACTTCTTCTTTTCAACATAAACTAATGATGCCATCTGCTATGAAGTATTGTCTGATACTATGAAAGTCCGACTTGTGCCGTGGCACTTGCATTAAGTACTGTGGCCTGTAGAGCAACATGTGAGGCACTCCTACTAATAGCTTCCTCTCACCAGACACTGATGATGTCACCCACTATAAAGTGTCTGACAGTGCAAAAGCTAAATTTGTGCTGTGGTGCTTGCATTAAGTACTGTGGCCTGTAGGTAGGTAGAGGTTTCAATCTTACAGCAGTCAACATGTGTGTGTGTGTGCGTGTGTGCGTGTGTGCGTGTGTGCGTGTGTGTGTGTGTGTGTGTGTGTGTGTGTGTGTGTGTGTGTGTGTGTGCGTATGTGTGTTCATTCAATTATCAGTCTGGTGACAATTTTAGAATAGCATGTGATTCCACAACTATGTCAGATACTCCTAAAACATCTTCTTCTCAACATACACTGAGTATGTCATCCTCTATAAAGTGTTCTCTGGCATTATTTAAGTCAAGCTTGTGCTGTCATGCTAGGGTTAAGTACTGTGTTTTCCAACTTGTGTAACTAGCTAGGTTGGGGTTCTAATCTCAGAACAGTCAACTGGTTGTATTTTCATTCAAATAGTAGTGGGAAGACAATTTTACACTAAGATGTGACTCCACATCTGTGTCAGACAACACTCTCAAAATCTTCTTTTCAGTATACAATGAGGTTATCACCCTCTATGAAGTACGCCTTAACACTGTTAAAGTCAGACAGATGTGATGATGCTAGTTTTACATTGCATGGAATACAGTTTCTATACCTACAAAAGTTTAATGTTTGAATCTAAACCCAGTCAACAGTCATTGTGTGATGTTTTAATTTGACTCCCACTCCAGAGAACATTTAGCATAGCCCTATGAATCCAACATTCCCCTTTTCCCTCTGCCCACAGAGCATCCTTTCTGCAGAAGACTGGAGGATGTCATCATCTCTTAGATGCATGCACACATCATGAAGCAGAGCCCTTTCATGACCCTCTGCAAGTTATCCCCAGACCACTGGATGTATGATTGATGATTCTGTCATGGGGTAGTGCACATGTCCCATATGGACAGAGGCAGTATGTAATACAATCAAACACATACACACATATAGATATAGTGATTTTTGTTTAAATGTAATAATAATGGTTATAATTTTATGTGATGGTGACCACTAGTCTACAACCCTATGACCATTGCACATGTCAACGTTGCTGTCATCCACATGTGCTATGTTGAGGTGTGGATGTATAGTAACCTTACAAAAATGTATTCCAATCTGTGATTTCAGGTAACATATTGATGGCCACTGCTGCCATTTTATTACATGTTCCTGCCATAACAGCTGTAGTAATATGTCTCCTAAGCACTATTGACATGGGATGATGCTATGTATATTGCTGCCTTACTAAAGCATGTGTTTTTGTAGTGGAGTATATCAACATTCTATAAATTTCTCATTTAACCAGCACAGTGACACTTGCAGTATGGCACATGTATGGATGTGTATACCTACCATCATGAAATGCTATGTAACATTCAGCAGTGTTATACCATATTGATTACATGGGCACATATACCTTTTTTCACCCACATATTGTAATGCTTCTATACACACAAAAATATAACCAGTTCAGATTTGCTTTCAACCTTGGGGAATTCATTCTATGCACAATCATGTTGCTATTCACATGGATTATTCAGGTGGTCCCTAGCAGCATTGTGTGACTGTCAGTATTTGTGTCATTAACTGTTCTGCATGAATGGCATCTACTTCATTTGTAATGTGTCCATATATGGTATCCTGGCCCTTACACACAGCTTTCCAGTGATAAACATATATACATATGATGTGCAATCGATGTAATGATGTGAAATAGGTAGAGCTATATGACTGTGTTAACTATTCCACTGTGTGGCTTGTAATGCATACCTAAGGTTGGATTTGGAGGTGGTGTCACAAATCATTTTTAACTAAGCACAAAATCTTCAAGAAAATGCACAACTATGCACAGATATGATTGAGGATCGCACCACCCATACTCAACTAGAGGCGATATACAATCTGGTAGCTCACAGATTTGAATCAGAATTCACAACTGGTTATCACCCAAAGTATACATGCAAACATTACTCAGCTTATTTTCTCAAGAGAGCAGCTTATCTGTGTGCTCTCTAAGGCTGAAAACACAGCATTAATGGGGTCTGGCAACATCCCAGCTTACCTTTTCAATAATTTAAAACCTGACCTAGCTGACACAGTTGTATCCCTACTTAAATACAACATCCAGACAGTCTGTGCTCTGGCAGAAGGGTGGACAACAACAGTCATCCATCTGAACAAGGGGGAACCATCACCCGACCTAGGGAATTATAGACCCATAAGCCTGACTATCCTCATCTGTAAAGCAATCAAAAGAATCATCATGAACCTTATTAACAAGGACATATGTAATCTGCCAGCTGTGTCCCCAACTCATTTTTGATTTATTAAGGCTAGATCATGTCTGTTAAATCTGGCTGACTTCTTCAAGAACGTCACCAATGCCATGGATGAGGAAAAGACTGGGTATTCCACCTTACTTGACCTGGCCAAGGCATTTGACACAAATCCATAATCAGGTATTACAGAGAAACTGTCTCAACTGAGCATAAACCCCTACATCACCATCTGGGTACCCAGATGGATAATTGAGAGGACAAGTACTATCAAAGTATGTGAATCTACCTCTACCAAGAGACCAGTGACCAGGGCCATTCATGTTTGGTATTTAACTCTCAGTAGTCATGACCATCTTATACAGCCTTTGCCTGACCAACTTTGTGAATGACTGCAAATTGTGGACAATCATTGAATCCACGAATGCTATTGATATACTGCAGAAAGTTTTAACATACACAAATGACAGGTCCCAGAGCCATGGAGACACACTAAATGACCAAAAACAAATAATTATTCACTTTTGAAAAGCAAATACCCAAGTTAATTACAATATGGACAGCATACTCCTGTACGTAGACCCAGTGGTACGTGATCAGGATACTCGGGTACATAGTAATCAGAACTTCGACCACCATGTGTCCACAGTGGTAACAAATCCCTTCTATGTGGCACAATTCATAAGTATGGGCACACCATCTACATCAAAGGACATTATAATTCCATTGTACTTGACCCTCATCACACCAGTAATTGAGTACAATGTGCCCTTTTACAAGTACCTCATAACACGTCTGCAACAGCTGGAGCAACCCCAGATTTTTCACACAATGAAGATACATAGCATAAAAAACAATTCTTATGTGGAAAGATTGAAAACTGTATCACTGTATTATGTCTTCTACGGACTACTAAGGGTAAATCTGTGTCTGGCCTACAAGTCAGTCTCCAATCTGGCCCTAATGTAAATGTTACGCATTGGTAACACAAACTGCACGAGGGTTACTCATTCCAAAGATGTTAACCTAGCCTCCGACATTAATAAATCATGCTGAAGAGGCTACCCCTTCTATGGAATGAGCTTCCCATTCATGTAAACAGAGGCCTTTCCTGAACCTTTTAAAGTGTAACCTAGATCAATGGATGGTTAATCGTAATTGTACTCCTGGTGTTGTGCCCATGTCTCTCATGGATAGAGGTAGTTGGTATTAGATAACATAGTAAAGGCTCAAACCTGTATAAACATCATTCACAGCACTATTGAACATTGTGAAACTCATGTTAAATATAGCAAGGCTTTTATGGGATCTTGAGACTTTAGCCTAGTACTTTCCTATGAGCCTATAAACCTACGAAGTCCAATTTTATCCAAGGTGCAGCTAAAGTGTGACTGTAGAGCAAAACAGACATACTAGTACATCACTCCAGTATTACCACTTCATATTTTGCATGAACACATATGCATCCATGTCAGGATTTCATGGTAGTATAATATTTTCATTAGCAATGTCAGTGGTGCAGTGATCATGTGGCACATATCTTGAGGTTTGACATGCTGATAGAAAGTGTGCTGCATGTATTGTTTTTGGTATGTGAACAATATCACAGTGACAGTTTCTTTATTCATTGGCACTAGTGCTATAATTTCTGTGCACATGGCCATAGCCGATGCATTGTCATCAGTCTCACATACTGCTGCACCATTCATTTTAATGGATTACTTCTTAGTTAATACATCAGTTGCAGATGCTGCAGACAATATTGTTAGCACATGTGGAAGATGCATGTGATGCACAGCTGTGTGTAGGGAATCTACTCAGAATAGTTTGCTGTATGTAAGTCATGTTATCCAATGGCCAATACCTATGCCATCCAGGGATGCTTTACTCAAGTGCATCACATTTGGCACAATTTACTCCCACACATCTTGTTGGCCATACAAAATTATTATTTGGGATGCATAACCATTAGTATTTGACAGTGTAGACTTTCCTTCAAGGTGTTTTCAAGATGCATGTGTGATACATCTTTCTGTGTTGCGCCCAATAAACACACAGCTCATTGACAACACTGATGGCATGAGTTTGATTTTTGTAGTGTCATGAAAGCCTCCCATCTGGCAAGGATTGCCCTTAATTACAATTCCAGGTTTAACACTGCCCCTCTTAACTCCTCCAAAAAGTGGTCATTTTTTGAGGAAAGTGTGGTAAATTCCCCCTACAGAATATTGACAATCATTAAAGTTTATACCTCTGTTACTGCAGAACATGTATAATAACTTACACTCACATATTTGTCAATGTCACAGATTAATTTGGTAATATTTTAAAATTGTCCATGACTGTGTCTACTTCTCTTTAAAGTTGTCCATGATTCTGTTGCTATGTGTCCATGACTGGTTGAGATGAATGCTGACATTTCAGTCATATTCAAGAAAGTCATTTTGCAGATCTTCACAATATGCACATAACCCCTCTTATAGATACTGTACTTGCTAAATGTCCTCTTCAGTGATGTTTACATTACAACCATTCATGTCCATTGACATGTAACATTATGCGACAGTCACATATATACTGTAATGTGTGATGATATAAATATACTCACACAGTAAGTGTAAACAACAGTACTTACTATGCTGTGTACATATGTGCTTAATTTTACGCTACTGACTTGTGTACATATGGTGACATGCCCTTATCTTGTGTACATTGACATGTTTCACATGTACTCGTCTTCTTTCTTCAGTCCTAACATTCATGTCTGTGACCATTTTAATAAGCAAACTTTCCCAGACCAGTGTATTTCTAGGGCATTCTATTTACCCTTGCTGATCACAACATCCTTTATTTCAGTATGCAAAAACATATTGTAGTGTACAGCTCATTGAGTACAGTTTTCTATAATGTGTTACTACTGCAGTCATTGCATTAATTTTGCCCTGGTAGTCATTGCAGCTGTCCATGCAATCTTGCAGAGCAAGTTTGTGCGACATCCGTAGGTAAACTTACTTTCATGTTCTTATGTGTTCATTTTCTACATGATTTTCTGGCCCTCAAAACTACTGCTGGCCAATCTAACATCACTTGTATAGGTGTAAGCATGACGTGTGGCATACATATGCAATTAACGCTGCTGCTCACAGAGTTTACTGAATCCCCAGGATTATCTTTTCCTGCACATTCCTTCCTTCATTCCCAATATCTTGTTAGTTACAGATTTGAACTGAATCATTTAACTGTCTTATTGTTTTCCTCATCAAAAAGATGTACAGGATGACTCTTGAGCAAGAAGTATCCTAGAAAGTAGTTAGTTGAACAAATTTCCAGAATTAAGGAAACCAGAAAATCTGATCAGCTATTCATTTCTTTTGCTGGTAATGGGCTGAATTCTTTAGAAGCCTATTGAGCTATTTCCAACCAGAAATCTGCTTGTATTACATGTTGTTATGATGCCAGAAGAAGGTCTCTTTAGAGAGTCACAGGAGTATGTGTGACTACAGTGGCAGCGGCCTCCACTATGTTTGTCAGAAGCATAAGCCCCTGCTGGGCTTTTACTTGAGCCACATGCATATATTTACGAAACACTAAAACGTACGGTCTCTGAAGTTGAAAGTGGTTCAATAGATTAATAACTCATAGTCAACTACATATGGGCCAATACTGGCCATTTAGAATGCAGACTCTGGATTCACTGAGTATACTAAAGGTTCTATTCATGAATATAGTGACCTCTTGAATCCATCCATTGGTGTACTTTGCCTTTTCCCCACTGGTAACTTATTCTAAAGTCATGTAAAGGCTTGCATAATAAACCTTGCTGTCATCATAGTTCTACGTCCATCTATTTTAAATGTTACCTGCCCCCTCTAGGTTCAATAACCTGTTGTAGGAGATCTAGGTGTAGTAAAATCCTGCATTTTCCATTATGAAGTGCTCTAAAAACAAGAAATGATCTATCTCTCATCTTTTCATAATTAAGTGAAAATAATCCCAGTTTCTCCAAATTGTTATAGGGCAATTCTTTGAACCAATCAATTCTTTTTTGCAATTTTTTTCTTAACCCTTTCAACAAAAATTAATTTCATTTATTATAAACACAGAAAAATAAACTGTATTCCAGATCTGGTTTGATATAAAATGCAAATAGTTGTAACAGGGTAGAATATAAAGACATAGACATATTCTTGAAAATTATCTTACAATTTTCAATGTTTAACTTTTTTTTACTTTATTTTTCATATCCATTGACAGTTGCATACTGTGCAGTCCTAATACATATACTTTTTTAAAATTACACAAGTGGTCAGCTGCTTCTCATTATTATTCTAGTTACTTTCAGCTTATCCCCTTTTTGTCTAATAGCAACTCATCACCTCCTTCCTGCTTTCCATTCTTTCCTTTTTTGTTTCTCTCACCCTGTCATTTTCTTCTGCCTTCTCCTGTCTCTCTCCCCTTCCTGGCACTTGCCCCTTGTTTTCTAGTTTCTGACTACTGTACAGTTCACCTCTTTTTCCATTAGTCTTGTTGCCCAGATTTCTTTTTCATGCCAACCACATCTTCATTCCCTACACCCCACATGCAAAATTCCCAGGAGTTTTGTCTCTCTTCTCTGTATATCCCAACCAGATTTCCAGACCTCTGTTGTGATCTTTTGTGCCCAGGTATCCAGGTACACTCTCAGAACATATGTTTCACGCCTGCTTCTTCTACCGTGTATCTCAAGCACCTTGAGTCTACTTTCCTTCCCTTTTATATATATATTTTTCATTGTGAAATACTGCCTGTGCAACATTCTTAATGTCAAATATCACACTCCATGCATTTTCTGCATTTCTGATGATAATTAGAGGCTTTTCCCATTCAGCTTTCTGACTCTGCCACCTTTCTTCCTTCTTTCATCCTGCTTTTACTATGGCTCTGATTTTCTCATTTTTGCCACGTGGATCTCTTATCACTTTTCTGCTTTCTTTTCTTTTTCTTTTCCTGGGTTTCTGCTTTCTCCCTGTTCTCCAACCATTTTCTCTCAGCCTGGTATATGTCCAGCATTCATTTTGTTATCCAAATTCCTGTATTAATGTAAGGTTTTGAATATTGTCTGTCCTCCTGTCCCTTCCTTCATTAAGTCCCACTCTCCTCATATGCACCTTTCCTTCCATTTTTCTACTTGTTTCTTCCCTGTGAAAGTACATCATCCTCTTTCTTCCCATATATCTCTTTATTTTCCTTATCCCTTATCCCTTATCCCCATATCTTGTTGCCTCATTTTAGTGCCTCCTGGTACATTCTTTTATATTTAATCCACCATCCTATTTCCTTTCTCTCCTCTTGCCTTTTGGTCTTACCATTAATCCCGATCCACCTAAGCAGGTTATAGGACCAGTCCTGCATGGGTATGTCTGGGAGTCCCCTGCCCCCCCTTTTCCTACTCTAACATAGCTTGCTTTTTGATACCTTTTTCCTTTTCCCATTCTCTAGTCACCCTTCCAGGTCCTTCTGTAATTTTAGTTGTTTGTTCTCTATTAGGTCCTCTGGTGGGTTTCTTAGTAAAGTGCTGTAAATTGAAATATAAGCATTCTAATTACATTGATTCAACCTTACTGTGTGCATCTTTTATGATATCCCATTTCCAGTGACCCCCATATTTTCTCTCTCCTCTTTCCAAATTCTGTAGTATTGCATAACTTAGTGTCCTACATACACTTTCAGATATTTGGGGTATTCCCTCTCATGAATATGTCCCATTCTTTCCTTTCCATTTTCTTCTCCTATTCTGGCCAACATTGTCTTTTTCTGGCTGTTCTTTCAAATCCTGCAAAAACTGGCATTATTTCCACATGGCCATCTCAACATTATCATACAGTCATCCACATACATTAAGAACCCTCACTGTAATATTGTTCTTCCTTCCAGTTGTGCTAATTTTTTCCTCACTTCAATTACCAGTTATTCTATGACCAGAATTAAGAGCCCTGGGGAGAGAGGGCACCCCTGTCTGGTCCACCTCCCTTCTTTTAGTGTTAGGGAAACTCTGCCATTTGCCATTACCTGTTATTATGGCTCACTGCAAATTGCCTTTATTAGCCCAATAACAGTTTCACCAGTTGTCTTTTTTCTAGTACCTCCCAGCAGAATTCCCATCTGACAGTGATCTTATGTAGGTCAGGAAATGCCATATCTGCCTCTGCTTTCCCCCTTTACTGTTCTCTGTCCATAAACTCTGTTAGTGTACATCAGCTCATTACTGTCCTTCTGTCTTTCACAAAACCATTCTAAACCTTCTGCATTGCTCTCAGCAGAATTTTATCCAGTCTCCTTGCTAGACGTCTGCCATCACCATGATGTCTTTTTTATAAAGGAGATGCATGAGTCTGTAATCCCTCCTTCCATCCATTAATATTCTTTTGGGATCACTAACACCCTGACTCTTTTTATGGTGTTTATTTCCCTCTTTCACTAAGCCCTTCATATTGCTTCTTTCTAACTGTCTATATGGCCTCACTGCCCCCCTTGGACAACTCTACCAGTTATCCACCTGGGTACCCAACCTTTCTGTTTTTCATTGCCATCACTCCCTCTTTGATCTCCTCTATCATGATCTTTGCATTCAGATTCTCCATCATTATTCCTTCTACTTGGTAATTTCTCCCCTGACTGTAACATCTGAATGGATTTCCTTTTCCTTTTCTTGGCATATTTGTTTGTAGTATTCCCTAAAGGCTTCACTAACCTTGATGTCTTCCTCTGTGATCTCTCCTTAGTTAGCCCTATTGCTTGGTACTTCTTTCTCCCTTTTTCCTTTCTTATACTTCCTTACTAGATGTCTCTGACATTCTTCTCCAGTTATTCACCAGTACTCCTTCTAGTACCATTTCTCTACAACAGCTGCAATTGTTACCTTTCCTTCTTGTATAGTTTTTATTGCTGCTTCCTCTGTTCATTTCATTTCTATATCTGTACAATTTTCTACATTTCTCTTTGTATCCTGCTCAGTTCTCCTTTCAATTTTATATCCTCCTAATCTTGCCTCCTTTTCTTCACATTCTCTCTCTCATAAATTTCCCCAGTTGCTGCTATGATTCTAAACCATCATTGTTTCTCCAGTTCTGTCTTGTCTATGAGGTTCTGTTTTATGGTCTCCTTTATCAATGTTTGCAACTGTTGCTTCCTTTCCTGACCTTTCCACTTGTAACTTGCCCATCTCCATCATAACCACTCCCCTTGTTCCTTCTCTGTTCTTATTGTCATTATAAGGCTACATGGTTCTATATGTATCGCCCTTGTTTTTCTTAGGGTTTTCTCTTTCCTTAGTATTCTCTCCAGTCTACTGGCTTGAATCAAGCAGTTTCTGGTAATTGTGTACTCCTTCTACTCAGGGTGTCTTTTCCTCCATATATTCTTCAACTCCATCTTTCATTTTTACAAGTTTCTTTTCATCTTTATACTGTACTCTCTTTTACCAAACAACCTATCTTTCTTGAGGTCTAGTGTGACATTAGCATCTCTGCCAGTCAGTTCACCTCTATATCTTTTTATTTGAATCCGTTCTTCAAAGAACCTGCTGTAAAAGTCCTCTGTATCCTTCTTTGAGGGATAGAGGTTCCCTGTTGTCCATAAGATGGACTCTGTTTCCTTCTACATAATGTTCCTTGCCAAATGATCCACCTTCTTGCTCTACTTTTCTGCACCCATTCAGTCACTACATGTAATCCTTTTCTGAAAATGTGGCTGCTCTGTTCTTGTCACCCCCTGCTTTATTGATCATTTCTCCCTTGGGGAACTGTGGGCTCATAATCCCACCCCACCCCCACCTCCACACACACAAACACTTTTTCTTTTAATTTGGTCTCCTGGAACAGTAGCACATCCCTTTGCATCATACTCATACTGCTGTGTACTTTTTCCTTTCAATCAGTTGTGAATCACCCTCCACCTCACACTATGTTTCAGGTTAGCACTTTCAGTCTATGTTCATTCCTTTCTATTCTGTTTTGGTTTTGAACCCTCCACCTTCATTCCCATCACTGTCTTTGAAAGACTCTCCTCTCATCTCCTGGGGTTTCCCTCCTGAACTTTACCTTATATCCTTTGCTCTTTACTTAGCTACCCTATTCTTTGATCTATGTTCAGCACACACCCCCCCCCCCATAGAGTTGGATTTTTCACCCATCAGCCTGCAAATTGACTACCTCTGAATGTAAGTCATTCACCTTGCCCTTTTTTCCAAATTCTGTTCTGGGCCTGTCCTTTTTGCTTTTACTTCCCTGTGATTGTCTCTTATCTGTTGTTTGTTCCTGTTTATCTTTCCCCATTTCCATAGCTGTTGTTTATTTCCTTTGCATTTGATCCTACCTTTGTGACAATTTGCAGTCATACCTCTCAACCTGGAAACATCAAAAATCTGGACAAGGCCCATGAAAAATAGGTACAAATCTGTATGCTGATTAACATAAAATTTGCATACATAATTACGCAACCCCGCCCGCTACAGTGGAATTATGAGATATCAACTTTCAAACACAAACTAAAGAACAGACAACCAGAATATGGCACCGCAGTTCCCCTGCAGCCATTACCTGGCTATTTTGCCCCATTTACCATAAACACTAATGTGTGTATATGCATACTGCTTTACTTCTACAATGATTATTTGAATTTTATTTTTACATTTTATAGCACAATGCACAAGCACTAATAGACGTCTGGTAAACAAAGCAATACTGTGTCATAATGAAAATAGAAAGTTAGCATTAAAACTTCTCTGCCCTTGAAACTCACATTCATTAAAATAGCATTGAAACCCAAACAACAGCTAAAGAAAATGCATCTGGCCAGTGGTGGATAAAGATTACCTGTGGGCTGTTTTCAAATCATAGGCCCCTTGCACGCAAAACAGGAAACATGCATGTGTTCTTTGATACATCTTCCTGACTTTATTAAATTATATTCCTTGTATAATACAGCATACTTCTTAAGACTTAGAGTACATTTTAAATGTATTGCTTGAACATTTTTCCAGTAGGCAATAAACAAAATGCATGAACCAGTAATAACAAAACTGTCCAACTCAGAACATATAAAAGTCTGCTTCCACATACAATATATATCTATATATATGTATATATATATATATATATATATATATATATATATATATATGCATATATATATATATATATATATATATATATATATATATATATATGTATGTATATATATATAGAATGGCATAGGCATCTTACATAGCTTCTCGCACTTATTTTCAATGTAATTTATTTTGGGGGGACAAAAGGACAAAAACAGTGACACATTTTAAACATTGCTTGTATAATTTTAGAAAGTTGCTAGAATAAAATGTTGTGTTACCACCATGTATTTCACTGCCCAGTCTTGAACCCAGGACCCTGTGCACTATAGTCAGAGCAACATACCATAATGCCAAATCAGCAGTTTCCTAAAAGAGTCTCACCATAGCTCTCAATGTCTTAGTACAAAAACATGAACAAAGCCAATAATGGGGAATACAGCCCCAAAATAGGGACACATTTCAAATACTATCTTATAAACTTAGAAAATTGCTAGAATAAAAGGTTTTGTGTTATTTACTTTCTGAAGAATATGAAGTCTAAAATTCAAATGCCTGTCATTATTTAGTGAATTCAATCATTCAGTGATTTGCCACAAAAATTCTGAAAACCACAGATTTTATGAGGAACAGAACAAAAATATGAGGACCAGAACAAAAATATGAGGCATAAACTCACAAGTGGTGGTGGGTAGGTTTGAGCCTCAGTACCTCTAGCCACCAGGTGTATTCACATGGGGCATTTTACACACACACACGGGCAATGGACAGTGCTGTGTACATGCAAACAAGACATGCAGTGCTACAATCCAGGCACTGAAGATGTACTATCCTCATCATACAGCCTAAACTAATGCTCACACTGTGCCAATAAAATTGGCAGAAACATGATACCTTGCACCTATAGTGCTCTGCCTTAAACTGTAGATCTTGTTTCTCTAGCCCTACACAGAACCATCCTTTAATTTCCTGGTGATACAAAGCATCCAACCTATCCTAGTCTCCAAAAGTCAGGCTTAATATTGTATACTTCTTGGCATCTTATATTCATACCAATCACATATTTTAATTTAGAAATGACAGTTCAGTTCGGTGGCCAGATGGTTTAAAACTGGTTTCAGTAATCCATTAGTTCCTATTTATTTTGTATCACTGATGGTAATATGACTCTCTCCCTTGTTACAACTCCAGACAGATGACAAAAGTCCACTGTAAGGGTCTGTTGGACCTTCCAAGTACACACACACACACACACACACACACACACACACACACACACACACACACACACACACACCTGCACTGAAGGAAGCAGTCTGTACAGCAGTTACAAGTTAAATAAAGTACCTGCACTGACCAAAATAAATCAATTCTGAATTTAAATAAAAATATACACACCTGCACTGAAGCAAGCAGTCCATTCAGCAGTTTAAATAAAATACCCGCGCTGACCTCTGAGTTTAAAACAAAATCCCTTCAGTAGTTTAAGTTTTGTTAGTTGGAGATAGATTTTTGCTTTGTGAGTTTAAGTAAAAAACCTGTGCTGACCAAAATAAATCAATTCCGTTTAGGCAGCAGTTTAAATAAAATACCTTCAGCAGCAGTTTAAATAAATCAGTTCTATTCAAGCAGCAGTTTAAATAAAATACCTTCATCAGTCAATAAAATACCTTCAGCAGTCTAAATAAAATACCTTCAGCAGTTTAAATAAAGTACCTTTCATTCCATTGAGGCAACCATTCAGCAGTTTAAATAAAATACCTGCGCTGAAGCAAGAAGCAAGCTGACCATTCAGCAGTTTAAAATAAAATACCTCAACAACAATTCCGTTCAGGACAAGAGAAGTAAACAGTTTAAAATAAAAAAAGAGAACCAAGCAGCTTAAAATACCTGCGCTGAAGCAAGCAGTCCGTTCAGCAGTTTCAATTCCATTCAGGAGAGTTCAGGAGAAGATCACACACTGAAGCAGTCCATTCAGTTTAAAATAAAATACCTAGTCAGCACACACTGTAAATACCTCACCTCAATTCTGTTCGCTCACAGCACACAAGCAGAAGCAATCCGTTTATTTTAAAATGAAATACCTCAACAAGAAATCTAAAAGCAGAATGTTACCACACACACTGTAATTCTGCAAATATCTCAACAGATGCAGCTCCTGAATGCACTGAAGCAAGCAGTCCACTCCGTTCAGTTCTACACTGCAGTACCCATGCTCGCAGATCCATTTCAAGCAGCAGTCCTTCCCGCTCAAGCTCTGCAGTGTCCAGAAGATAGATAATTATTTTCCACTCGCAGAGCAAACAACCAGCCAGCTGGAAATGTGTGCACGTGAGCCCTTGAGCTCAATTCCAACAGGCTGGTAGGCCGACGGAACTGACTTCATCGTGCACGTGATGACATCAGCTCAAAAAGCAAAAAAAAATAAAAATAAAAAATAAAAAAGGGAAAAATAAATCGGAAATTAAGGGGTGCCACTCAGGAATCATGGCACCCCATTATTTGGACCCCAAAATTTGGTAAAATCCAAGTAATTTGGTATGGTTGGGAGGTATGTTTACAGTAAATATCACTCTGCTTAATATATTGTAGTCAAACCTAAGACTGGTGTTTCTAGAATTATTTCTTTTTCAACTTCCCACTTTTCATTCCAGTATGCCACAAACATTTGCCCACTGCTTCAAAGAGAAAGCTTACTTTTATATGAAAATACAAACAATAAAAAACATGTTGTATCATAAGAAAGACCATGCAATTGCAATCTGCTTATCTGTGGCCCCTCCTTGTACCCATTACAGTTCTGTCATTGCAGGAGCACAATGAATTAAAAAAAACTTGCTTTGAATAATGCCCATGTTGAGTGATCCCATTAGTCCTTTTTAGTCTCATTTATCCCCTTTTGTTCTGTTATGCAGGCATAACCCAATGCCTACATACAAAGGAATTTACTGAGTACGTCCTCGCATACATTTTTTCTTGCACTGCCTCTCATTTTTCTCTCAGTTCTCCTTGTATGGCCAGGCTGATCAGTTTTGATGGCTTCCTCTTCAATTGGCCTCCTCTTCTTCTCTAATTTTCCTGTTGCTATTCCAATTTGCTTTTACTCCCTCCTGCTTTGACTCAGGCACTCTGAGGTTCAGCACTGAGTGACTGAATACACTGTGGTTTCAGCTGCATTTTCTCCTCTTTGATGATATGTTCTTCTTCCACTTCTTCTGTCTTTATCCTTGCTTCTGCAACAGTCATTATCCAAATCCCCTCTTCTCCTATATTTTTGTTTTGACTTGCTTTTTGTACTTTTTATTGTACTATTTTTTGCACTATTTTCCATGCTTTTCCTCCATTCTGTCATGTGCTATGCCCAGGACCTTGTCCACCTCACCTATCTCATCAACATCACTCTATGGTCCTGTTTATTCTGTACTTAGTTTTTTTTTTCCTCACAAGTGTACCTAGATCAGATGTTCTCTGTGATGCTTATACTTTTACCTCCTCTCTGATCCTTCTCACATTGGTTTGCCAGTCCATTTCTGTTGTGACATTTAAATTTATTTCTTTGTGTCTGTTGCTACAGCTTTCTCTGTGAATAATTTCTGTAACAAAAGCTTGCATTTCTCCCTCTGTGCAGAAGCTGTCTTTGTTTTCTTTTCATATCAGTGTTAAGATAGCAGGGAAATAATACAGGCTAGAATTCCCTGGGCTTTCATTTTTCCCAACAAGTTAACTACCAATTTTCTTAGTTTATGCAGTGAATCAAAACAATCCTCCACCAGTATTACAATCGGCACTAAAGGCTATCAGCAATTCCAGCAAGAATTCGTTCCAGTTCTAACTCCATGACATGCTTTTTACTATTTTTCTTATGTTCCTGCATTCTAATCTCCGAACCACTTTGCCCTATTTTAAGTCTCCAAGTCCTTGATTATTTATTTCAGCATATTCACTTCTTGTTGTTTATTGCCTGTTGTTAGTTCCAGTTCTAACTCCATGACATGCTTTTTACTATTTTTCTTATGTTCCTGCATTCTAATCTCCGAACCACTTTGCCCTATTTTAAGTCTCCAAGTCCTTGATTATTTATTTCAGCATATTCACTTCTTGTTGTTTATTGCCTGTTGTTTATTTCATTAAGCTTGTATCATCAGTGAATGCCATAAAATTTTGGAACAGTTTACAAAGCTGTTGTTCCTGTGGAGCTACTTTAAAATATGCCAGCTGTTACTCCCTTTTCTTTTTGGCCTTCATCCTTTTGCCAGGAAATGTTTGATTAATTACTTTTTTCTGACCCTTTGTCCAAAACTTTTAACCTACAAATCCATATTGCTTGGGTTATTTGGTGCCTGCTTCTCAGCATTTTACTTGTGACCATTTTTCCATTGAACTTAAGAGTTAGATTTTTCTGATTAAACATCTTTGCACTTATGTATTGATTGATTTTTTTTTTGTAATTCTGAATTATCCACACTAATGTTATACTTAGAAAGTGTTTTCTTAAGAAACATAAATCCACTTTTGTCATGATTAACACATAAACCTTTGATCTAAACCAGTAATGTAGATTGGAAAGATGCTTGCTAAAATTATTAATATCTAAACTATCAGAATTCAGAACGCCCACCTTTATGTCATTTGCATAGTTTGATATCCAGTAGATTTTGAATAGAAGTATCAATGAAAATACTAAATTATACAGTACTGGGCCCAGAAAGGAGCCTTGAGGGAGTGCAGTTCTGATGCTGGCACAATTAGTATGGCAACTATTGATCTACACCCATTGCTGTCTTTCAATAAGCTATTTAGAGACCCACTCAATTATAAATGGGCTTATATTTATATGGAGCTATATCATAGCTTCAACAATCACTTTGTGAGGGATAGTATCAAAATCCACACCTAACCTAATATCCATTGTTTTATTAACTAATTCATAAAAAAAAATCAGCCTTGATTTATAAAAGTCAATCTTTTTCTAATAAAGCTGAGATGTGACAAATGCATATAAGGGCCAATTTTAACTTTGGCATTCAGGTCAGCCAGTACAACTTTTTCCATCAATGATATTAAACTAATAGGTCTCTAACTGGAAATGTTACCAGCTGCATACCTTTTATATATAGGTACCACATAAAGTAATTTCTAAGTGATTGCTACATAAGACTGTAAACTGTACAATGATGGTAGCATTGCAATCATATGACTGACTTTCTGAGGCAGAAAACCTGAATTAGAAACAAGTGAGGTTGCAGTCATTAATGATCCTATTAAAAGAGGCTGTTACCATGTCTCTACGAACAGATGAGATGAGACTTTTAGATTGTTTAACATCAAAATGAATCTCCTTGTAATTACTCACACAACTAAGACTAAAAGTAAAGAAATTGTTGAAATTAGCTTCCCATATTACAGTTATTAACATAGAAAAATGTTTGCTGTTACTCAGTTCATACAACTTGTTTTTGTAACTTACTTTAGCCAGCCTACAGGAATTCTTTAACTTCTTACTGGCTTAATTATAAGCTTTCTTAGCTATAGCAGAGGCATGTTTCTTCAAAGGGAAAAGTTCCTTCTTTTTGCCCTCTATAACTTTGTTAGAGATTTGATCTACCAAGGTGGTTAGGCAGGGTTTTAAATCTTCATATTAACAATTTTACAACCCTATCCTACTCTTTACCATGTTCTTTCGAATATTTGTTATCCATTGGAGACATTCTCTCTAAAGACTGCATTCCAATCTAGTGTAGTATGACTCAAAATAGTTCATAATGTGATGGTTTAAGTATCATATTTAATTTTGGTTTGTTCAGATTGAACCATATTATGATGAACAGAGAATGGAAATGCAATGTGGCCCAAATTGTCCAATGGATTTAAAGAATTTATATTAAAAATACTAGAAATGTCAGCTATTAACAAATTCAATGTATTGTGCAATATAGTGCAAAATCTATAATTTGTACAAGGTTCTTTGTTAATATTAAATGATAGAATTCTTTTTTTCTTCCACTGCAGAGTGATATGTAACAAAAATCCATTTAAACCTGTGGAATATTAAAGCCACCCAGGATAGTAAGATCCAGAGTTACAATAAACTCAAGGTGTTCAAACATGGAGCATTTGGGACTTTTATCACATCCTAGTAAAGTTAAGTCTTTGTTTTCAAAGAAATTTTATCACAAGTATTTACATCCTTTAGCTCATTGACAATAACGTAGCCATCAATAAGCACAACACAAAAATAACCACACTGCCCTCTTTAGAGTGAACTCTCAGACTACCAAACGTCTGATACCCTGGTTGTACAATCCCTTCATATTGCTATGCTTCTGTCATGACTATCATGGAGTATTCATATTCATATGATGGAGAAACAAAGTATTCCAATTTATTAGACAGATATCAAGCATTAAAGCAATAAATATTTATCAGTGGAGGCAATCTACTTTTTTCTGTATCTACAAGTTGAAGTCTAAAAAATACTTTACCATATCTTGAAAATATTTACATATCTTGAAAATATATACTCAAAATTTGATCCTCCTGTCGCTCGTCTTGTCTATATTCAATAACACGATGAGGCTGGGTGTTCTTTTAAGTAGTTTATTATACACAAACACATCAGGATGGAGAACAGCAACATTAAACTAAATTAACTAACAAACTGGCTGACTGGTATACACATACATACTTACATCTCGGCTGCTCACTACAAAATGGCACTCTTGCTTTTACGTGCTCAGTACTTATATGCACATGCCCACTGACTGGATTGGTTGTTAAAGGAACATATGAACTCTGATCTACATCTTCCCACTTTGACTAGTTGTTCATGCAAATAAACAATGACAATCATATGAGCCTGCAAATTATACAAATATATACAAATAACAATCATGTCCAGGTTGCTGTGTATTTGAGAGTAGGTCTTGAGATACGACTTGACTTCATAATGTAATAACTAGGACTAGGTTTATCATCAGGGACAGTCACTGGGAATGCTCTTCTTGAGGACTTTCAAGGATACTTTCCGGAACAGGAACAGGCAACGAAATGTTCTCTGGAACTGGAACACTGGACAAATCAATGAGAATTAGAGCCTTTTGGACACCGGTAGTAAAACTTGGCATCAGCAAGCATTCTATCCATGGATCTCTTATAACCTTCCTTGTCCAGCACTACCACCATCCCACCCTTATCGGCAGGTCTAATAACAATTGTAGCATCATTCTGTAATCTCTTCAAAGCACCCAGTTCCTTATGGGTTAAATTAGACCAACCATTATTGTGGTGTCGATCCATACCATCAAACTGTCTATAAACCTCATCCTCAACCAATTTGTAGAAAGCTTCCACCAAGGAATGGTTAACTCGAGTGAAACAACTAGGTTTCCAACACCAATTGGCCGGACCTGCATCATTGTTGCCAAACTCAAGTCTCAACATGACATTCCTAGTGAACAATTTAATATTACTTAAAATATCAGTTAAATCATTGTGAGCAGAAGGAATAAAATTCAGTCCCTTGTTCAACACATTCAATTTATCAATACTCAAAACACATTTGGAAATATTCCAAACTAAACATTCCCGGTTTGACTCCACATTTTCTTCAACGATCGGTTCGACTGCCTGTCTGTCGAATATTTGTGTTTTTGTCTGCCCCAACCAATGAGACCTATTGTGTCAGGTAGGGGTTGGTGCACTGAATCCTTTTCCATTTACATAGAGAAATTTCTTAGGCCTATTTTGGACTTGAATCAAGTAGTTCTGAATGATACTAAACATTTTCTTTTAGACTTCCATAATTTCATTAAAGGTTTTTCAAGGGACTTGAATGATTTTTTTCTTTGTAACCTTGGCTGTCTAGCACCTTTTCACTGTGATCCCGAATGGACCAGGTGTTTTGTTTGTCAAACAATATCTAACTAGACATAGTGGCTTTGGTGAAAGGAAGGTAGACCTAATACAGAAACCATCAACGGCTTAGTCTGGAATATTTCCAAATGCGTTTTGAGTATTGATGAATTGAATGTGTTGAATAATGGACTGAATTTTATTCCTTCTGCTCACAATGATTTAACTGATATTTTAACTGATATTAAATTGTTCACTAGGAATGTCATGCTGAGACTTGAGTTTGGCAACAATAATGCAGGTCCGGCCAATTGGTGTAGGAAACCTAGTTGTTTCACTCCAGTTAACCATCCCTTGGTGGAATCTTTCTACAAATTGGTTGAGGATGAGGTTTATGAACAGTTTGATGGTATGGATCGACACCACAGTAATGGTTGGTCTAATTTAACCCGTAAGGAAATAGGTGCTTTGAAGAGATTACAGAATGATGCTACGATTGTTATTAGACTTGCCGATAAGGGTAGGATGGTGGTAGTGTTGGACAAGGAAGGTTATAAGAGATCTATGGATAGAATGCTTGCTGATGCCAAGTTTTACAGGGTTATCAGCCAAGAAGAGATCTATTCCATTGAGGCTAGTATTAATAGCATGTTGATTGACTTAGTGAAGAGTCATATTATTACTGACGAAATGTTTAAATTTCTTGAGGTTGAACATCCTATGATACCAGCCATTCAAGGACTCCCTAAGATTCACAAGGATGGTAGGGACCCCCCGATGAGACCTGTTGTGTCAGGTAGGGGTGGTGCACTGAATCCTTTTCCATTTACATAGAGAAATTTCTTAGGCCTATTTTGGACTTAAATCAAGTAGTTCTGAAAGATACTAAACATTTTCTTTTAGACTTCCATAATTTCATTAAAGGTTTTTCAAGGGACTTGAATGATTTTTTCTTTGTAACCATGGCTGTCTAGCACCTTTTCACTGTGATCCCGAATGGACCAGGTGTTTTGTTTGTCAAACAATATCTAACTAGACATAGTGGCTATGGTGAAAGGAAGGTAGACATAATACAGATACCATCAACGGCTTAGTTTGGAATATTTCCAAACGCGTTTTGAGTATTGATGAATTGAATGTGTTGAATAATGGACTGAATTTTATTCCTTCTGCTCACAATGATTTAACTGATATTTTAACTGATATTAAATTGTTCACTTGGAATGTCATGCTGAGACTTGAGTTTGGCAACAATAATGCAGGTCCGGCCAATTGGTGTAGGAAACCTAGTTGTTTCACTCCAGTTAACCATCCCTTGGTGGAAGCTTTCTACAAATTGGTTGAGGATGAGGTTTATGAACAGTTTGGTGGTATGGATCAACACCAAAGTAATGGTTTGTCTAATTTAACCCGTAAGGAAATAGGTGCTTTGAAGAGATTACAGAATGATGCTATGATTGTTTTTAGACTTGCCGATAAGGGTAGGATGGTGGTAGTGTTGGACAAGGAAGGTTATAAGAGATCTATGGATAGAATGCTTGCTGATGCCAAGTTTTACAGGGTTATCAGCCAAGAAGAGATCTATTCCATTGAGGCTAGTATTAATAGCATGTTGATTGACTTAGTGAAGAGTCATATTATTACTGACGAAATGTTTAAATTTCTTGAGGTTGAACATCCTATGATACCAGCCATTCAAGGACTCCCTAAGATTCACAAGGATGGTAGGGACCCCCCGATGAGACCTGTTGTGTCAGGTAGGGGGTGGTGCACTGAATCCTTTTCCATTTACATAGAGAAATTTCTTAGGCCTATTTTGGACTTGAATCGAGTAGTTCTGAGAGATACTAAACATTTTCTTTTAGACTTCCATAATTTCGTTAAAGGTTTTCCAACTGACTTCAATGATTTTTTATTTGTAACCTTGGATGTCCAGTCCCTTTTCACTGTGATACTGAATGGACCAGGTGTTTTGTTTGTCAAACAATATCTAACTAGACATAGTGGCTATGATGAAAGGAAGGTCAACCTAATATGTCTTTTCCTGGAAGTGGTGTTAGAAAATATCTTCCTCTTTGATGATATAGTTTACTTGCAGCTTGATGGCGTGGCTATGGGCACATCTTGGGCCAATAGCTACGCCAACATGTGCCTGGCTCTATGGGAAAAAGATGTGTTGTTTTCATTAGAGGACTTTAGGAAGTTTATTCCTTTCTATCGCTACTTTGTGGATGACATTTTTTTTGTTTGGGTAAGGGGTGTGGCCCAACTTGAAAGCTTTGTTTCTAGGATGAACAATCTTAAGGATTACCTTAGGTTCACTATGAGCTTTTCTAGGAGTAAGATAGAATACTTGGATTTGTATGTTTAGAGGATGAGTTATGATAGTTTTAATACAAGGGTTCACATGAACAGTTGCCATAGGAACACCTACCTCCATAGATGGAGTATGCACCCCAACCACATTTTTAAGAACATTATTAGAGGTCAGGGGATGCGGGTGTCACACTTGAATGCGTCAGATATGGGATATGAGGTTGAGATGAACATTCTTAGAGAGAGGTTCTCGAAGAGAGGTTATAAAGATGATGAGATTGATGAGGGACTGCAAGGGAATGATTTGTTGAGGAGAGGACGAGCGAGACCGTATTTTTCTGATTACCAGAAGGAACATCTTTGTCGAGCACCTGTGCGTGGTGGCACAGAAATTAGAGTACCTATGTTTTTCACTAAAGATAACAGCAAGATCTATGATATTCTTAATAGAAATTGTGGCATTTTACTGACTAATCCTGATATCAGGGAGGCTGTAGGAGACAAGCTGAGGTTCAGATATAAGAACAAATAGAACCTCATGAAAATGCTATATCAACCATTTGACAAGCATGCATCCATTGATGTCAAGAGTCTGGGTACTGTACCATGTGGTCAGTGTAATTTTTGTTAGTGTATATTAACAAGTGGGTTGTTCGTACATCCTGATACAGGACATCAGTATGTGTTCTCTTCCATGGCCAATTGTACGACTTCTAATGTGGTCTATCTTGTAGTCTGTATGACCTGCAGCTCGTTCTATGTTGGTAAGATGAACAGGATGTTTAAGAATAGGATTAGGAAACATCTGTATTCCATCAGGGTACAATCCCCTAATAATGCTTTAGTCAAACATGTTTTGGCTGCAGGTCCAGATTAATACTTCAAATTCATGGTCATTGACATTATTACTCCCATTGCCTGTGGAGGCAACATCAGGAATGGCACTGAGAAAAGGCAGATGAAGTGGAATTTGAGGTTTAGAGCTGACCAAGGGAGGGGCCTTAATGAGAGGGCATCATTGAAGCATGTACTCAAATCCAGGGCATTGAAAGTGTCTTAGCCCCTTTGGGGTTTACACCATCTTAATCTCACCATGACTCTATGTTCTAGAATTGCTGCTGTTTTTACTCTTTTTTATATTTTTAGTTCTACATTCATATTTTTAGTTTTGTATTTAGTAGTTCTATTGATTGTTAATTTTACTGATTGTTAGTTTGTCTTGTAATATGAAATATAGTAAAATAGTAAAATTGTAATATGCTTAAGTATGAACCTGTCTCTTTAAATAGCATTGGGCTTAATTGTAATTGTTTTGTTAGCTGGAGGTATTTAAGTAATGACCTGGGATATGTGCTTTTGAAGGTCTGATGAAGCAAATTGTGAAAGCGCACAATTAAATCAGTTTGTTTTTTACGAAGTGAGTTCTGGCGTTATTTGAACCCTGTGGTTGTCTTTGCTGCCTTGTTTGTCTTGGACTGTTCTACATACTTTGCTTTGGCAGCAATACATTTATCCTGTGGGGTGTTGCATTTCTTGTTAGGTGCATTCAGATCATCTGAACTTAACTTATGAGCTACCACCATGGAGGATACTCATTTAGTTTGTTCTTCTACTGGGGAAAATTACACCTAAATGCACCATTCTGTCTAGCTCAGCTTTGACCCTGTCTTGCAAGGCTACTGAAATTTTCCTTGCTGGTCTGACAGCTGGGCTTACTTCATGGAGTATACAACTGGTAGTTTGCCTAAATTGACTTCAAAAAGATCAGCATAGTCAGAAGAAATAGTTTGTGCGAGATTTTCACTGTTATATGTGCTTACATGGTGGACTTCTGCATTAAATGAATGCAGTCCCATTTTAAAACTATCTCTGAGGCCTTACAATAACTGTACATGCCTCTTGACTACATAAAATTGCAAGTCATAGCTTTTCCTACCAGAGTAACATCAAAGCACAACTGAGCTTTCAGTTTGGATTTCTTCACCACCATAAGCAACAAGTTTCCCACACTTTGCCAGATCAAGCTTCTCACTAGCTTTTACTTTGGTAAACATTTCCGCTGACATAACATTGCACTTTGAACCAGTATCAACTTTGAGCTCTACAGATCTCCCATTAATCAAAACAGTAGAAAACACTTCATTTGTTGTCCGTAAATTTACTGCAATGACTGTTTCACCAAGCACAGGCACACCATCAACATAAAAAGTAGGGTCGCAGCTTTCTAATTAATCAAATTGCCTCTTTGAATACTCTCTTTTAATAAAAGAATGAGCCTTGTTTGATTTTCAACGCCTTTTGAAATTATTCTGCTTTTTACATGTGTGACACTGCTGACCAAAAGCTAAGCACTTTTCTCTTTTGGGTTCATGATTACCACCACAATTATGATAGTTGACTATGAGGCTAGGAGGAGGCACATTGTTTGATTTTGCTGACTCACCCCTGTGCATCACTGAGCATGCTCTGGATTTTACTGGAGCTGCCCTGGAATTTGCTAGAAAGGCTCTGGGTTCCACTGAAGCTGCCACAGGTTTTAATAGGGAGGCCTTGGATGTGGTCAGTCCGTTAGGTTTGTATCTTTTAACCACATGCTTCATACTATCAACATTAGCACTGGAAGGCACTGGAAGCATGCATTTCTCATTTGTAAGCATATTCATGTGCTTTTCTGTGAGCTCATAAATCTGACAAATCTCTATGGCCTTATTCAAAGTTAATTTACTGTCTCAAAGCAAGATCTTTCTCACTGTATCATCTTTAATACCACACGCAAGCCTGTCTTTTATCAACTTACCTCTCAAATCATCAAATCTGTACATTTTTGCCTTGTTTCTCTAGTCAGTTATATATTCTGCTAAAGTTTCACCAGGCTTTTGATCCCTTGTGTAAAATATGTACCTTTCCATTGTAATATTAATTTGTGCGTTGCACATTTCTCTAAATTTATGTTTTAAGCACTCAGGGTCTTTCTGGGTTTTAGCCAGTAAAACAATGTTTGTCTTCCCCCTCCCCTCTACACAGCTGGGGCATACATAAATGAACCCTCTCTTTCAATGGCTTCTAAACCAGCTAAATTAAGCAGAATATGTATGCAAGCCGCGGTGGTAAAGCGGTAGTGTTGTTGCCTCACAGCAAGAGGTTCTCCCGTTCGATTCTCGGCGGGAGCACCTTCTGTGTGGAGTCTGCATGTCCTCCCCACGGTTGAGTGGTGTTCGAAAGACATGTGTAGACTGGGCATGCCTTCGTTGAAGGTTGGGTGTCAAGCTGGCACCTCAGCACCCGCAAAAAATCTACTGCCAATCATTAGCGGACCGGAGTTCCGCTGTGGCGACCCCTAACCGGGAAAAGCCAAAAGAAGAACAAACATGCCTTTGTATGTGCATCTTTGTCAGAAAAAGCAGCCTGTATGAAAATATCATACTCTTGCACAAACACTCTCCAGTTTTCATCAACATTATTATCAAATACAAGTGGAGCAGGTCTGCAAAATAATTCTGCCATGCCAACAAATGCTTTTGTAATTATGTATATTCACATATCAGGTACTCAAAACAATATTCAGCTGTACCATAAACTCTTTGAAATGACCATTTTTGCGAAATAACTGTACTGTAGTACTACACAAACTTGCGAACAGTTTGCACACTTTGGATATCTTGGATAGCTTTAGTTAATATGAAAAAGAACCACATAGCAAAAAATACAGTAATTTTCTCTTTTTTATACATTTTATGTTATTTGGAAGTTATTTCAAACACTTTTGTAAGCATTTTGAGTATTTTTATCAATATATCATAGCTTCAAACATTTTATTCAATTAAAAAGTTGTTTTGAATGGTTTTAATGTTTCGTTTTATATTTGTTGAGAAAAAAATCATTTAAATGAGTTTCAGTACCTGGATTTGTCTTTCTGACTTGTTTGCAAGTTGTTTGAGCAGGGATGATCCACTCCTGTATATTTCTCCAACTATAACTGCCTGCCTCATGGTCTTCAAAAAGAAGTTTTACGCTGGATCCCACTTCTGATACCATGTCACTCGTCTTGCGTATATTCAATAAGATGATGAGACTGGGTGTTCACTTAAATAGTTTATTACACACAAACATATCAGGATGGAGAACTGTAACATGTAACTAAATAAAATAACTGACTACTAGTGCACACATACATGCTTACACCTCAGCTGCTCACTACAAAATGGCACTCTTGCTTGCACTTGCTCAGTACTTATATGCATGTGTCCACTGACTGGGATGGCTCTTAAAGGAACATACACTCTGATTTATACCCCCTCTCATATACACACACACACACACACACACACACACACACACACACACACACACACACAGTCACAGACAGACACACTCACACACACACACACACACACACACACACACACACACACACACACACACACACACACACACACACACACACACACACACACACACACACACAAGTAACCTGGATTGAATATATCTATCACTGTCAAAAAATGCCTTATTATTGGATAAATCTCTCCAGGTCCTTATTGAATCTATTTAATGTTTAACACTCACTCAGACAGTTGTAAAAAAGTACCAGTTTGAAAACTGATGTTACTTAAAGTCAATGATTTGACTAAAATGGTGGTTCAGTTTGCATCTCTGACTAACAGAGAAGATGTCCTCTGTTGTATTGTTCATATGGAGTAAAGGTGTTGCTGATAGGTCATTTACTGTAGCATGAATAATTAGAGAGACAAATGACTTTTTGAAATGCTTTGTAAGTATCAACAAGGTTTGCAGCCAATGAGTGACTTCCTCCTTATTCATACCAAAAATTGGTCTAATAATTTTCTTAACTACTGTATCTCCCACGTCTAACACATCACATGGTTTGTCCAATGATGCAGTGTTTTTCACTTCTGCATAATCTCTCACCTGTATCTGAAAATTGCCACCTACTGCCCTACTCTTCACAGATCAAAAGTAAATACTAGGTTAGCTGCCCTTGCAGGCCATTTTAAGCCTAGTGAATTTCCCTTCAAAGATGAGGATCAAACCCTGTGCCTTGTCCCATAACCATTATGCCAACCCCTGACCTTTTAATTTGGGTTCCGGTGTGTAGATCACAAGACAATTGCCCGTGAGCTACAACACCAAAATCAGAAGGTCTCAGCACCGCTAGATTGTAGAGAAGCAACACAGCTCTACAAAGCTGCAAATTGAGATGATCCTTAACAGCAGTAACAGTGCTGTTATCCGACAGTGGAAACAGACACGGTAGCCAAGTGATCATCAGGATCTAAACACAATATGACACCAGCATAAGCAGCATAGCTATACAAATTCAGAGAAACACAGAAGGAGCATAGCAGAATAGAATCAAATAAATACAGAAGCAGCATACCAGAATTAACTCATTATAATACAGAAGCAACAAATAGGAATGAATAAACTAAAATACATAAGCAGCATACCGGAATAAATGTAGACATAGCAGAAGCAGCATACTCATACAAAAAGCAGAATAATAAATAAACAGCATACTTGCACAAAATCAGGAAATACATAGACAGCATATTTGTACGAATCAAACCCGACAGATATTCCACATGAAACACATGCTGTGTTAAGAAGGAAAAGAGAAATATAATGCCATCATTGCTACATCATGACATACAGGGAAGCTGCAGCTGCAGCTGTGAGATAGATAAGTACATGCGCATTTGAATAACACAAACAGTGATACAAGCGACCAAGTTACCTACGGAAAGCTTTCCCTTGGGCCCTCACATCTGCATAGCAGGTAGTCAACAGTTGCATGGGACTAACCGTTATCAAAATATATACAACAGGAAGCAGCACACCATGTTGCAGTTCAGCAATATACAAATTATATATGACAACAGTCATGCCTAAGTAATACACAACTCCTGAATCCCATGTGCATAACTACATTTTCACCCATGCATTACTACACTTAAGACTAAACATGCACACAGCTGTTACTACCTGTATTCTAGCAACACCTGCAGTGTGGCAGGTCTAAATATAACAACACCAGCCAGTGCAGAGTACCTAACTACCAGTATAGTAGCAAACACAGTGGAATGCAACACTGGCACACATAGAAGTAAAAACCCACCTCACCTTCCACAGCAGACTATTGAGTACTGGAATAGCATGTGTGTAATGTTGGGGTCGCCATACATATCCTGTGGCAGCTACAGATGTGGTATACACATATGCAGAGGCATGTAGGGAGAAAAAGTTACTATACAGGGAAACAACTCTAAGTAATGTCTGTCAGTAAAAATGAGATTGGGCACCACACTCTGACTGGTCAGGGCAGACAGGGGGTTAAAGGGGACCTGTGCAGGAAATGAGTGTCAGTGGTGTAGGCAAACTGGTTAGATACCTATAGGACTGCATATCACTGTCTGTCCCTGAGTTGTGTGGATTGGAAGTACAGAAGAACTCGCAGGGAATTGTGTAACAGCAGGGTGGAGTACATACTGCTGCAAGGAGCCCAATGTGGTAGACAGAACTTAGTGGGAATTCTACACCATAAGATGATGTACAGCAAGATACAGAAAGTCAGATTGTGGCTCATACCTAAAAAGCATTTAGGTGCTGTGCCCCATTAAACTGGTTATGATGGATGCTGAGACAACCTGTACAAGTGCTGTTGATATGATGGGTGCTATATATGAGTACAGCCCAGGTCAGTTTGGCAATAGATATTGGATGGTGCCCAGCCAATGAGGCAACCCAATGTTGGCAGTGGAGGGATATCTGTACCATTTAGAGCATAAGGTCCTCTCCAAATGGTACTGGGCATGTATTGAGCATAGACATAAAGCCTACAGAGGTTGTGCTATCACTGTTCATCAGGATAACAGGAAAGAACTACAGAAATCCCTGTCACACCAGCATGGGCCAGATACAACTAGTACTTAAGTGGCTGTACTGCATGCAGAACTACAGCAAAGGGTGGGTAACAGCAATGATCTGCCCAGTCAGGTAATGCAGAGTGTCCTTGGCACAGTGGATGATAATGTACTACAAGAGATTCCATGCCGTGCTACCCTGTGTCATAGCATTACCAGAATATGGCAGGAGGCACAGGCATCTATGTCTATACCCCTGGCAACCCTTGTGGATATTGATGACAGCCAGTACCTACTCCATACTGGCAGCTTTATCCTATGTAGGAAGTCTGATATGGATGGGAAGGACTCCTTAGTTCTGCTCACTACAGTGCAACATCTGGCAGATCTGTGCAGGTCAGACATCATACTTGGGGATGGTGCCTTCCCAACTCATGCTGATGTGTGCCATCAACTGTACAATTTACATGGATCTATTGGCACCCCTACCACAGCCAGGATTATCCCCCTGGTGTATTGTCTAACGACATAGAAATCAGAGTTCACATACAACAATATGTGGGAAATGCTTGAGGGTATGGCTGCAGATCAGGGATGCACCCTACATCCATTACAGTACATTATGACTGATTTTGAGAAGGCAGCAGTCCTTGCCTTCAGTAAGACATTCCCCAAGAGTATTCTAAAGGGTTGTCTTTTCAATTTTGCCCAGATTATTTAGTGCCAAATCCAGCATCACCACTTTGTGGCCCTATATATTATGGACACTGCATTCTCCATAGCCATCCACAAGCTGATTGCACTGGCATTTCTACCAGTAGATGATGTTGTCCCCACATTTCTGGAGAGTGTGATTACACTACCTAACAGTGCTAAGCCTTTAGCTACTTCTCTGGACCCTCATTACATGGGTGGCTGACCAAGGAAATATGCATCCCATTGTTCAGCACAATGACTGCCACCTTCGTATACTTTGAGATTTTGGAACATGTCTGATGTTCCTAACATGGATTTCCCATAGACCAATAACCAGGTGGAGGCATGGCACCATCGACTGAATGTTTTACTTGGATGCCTTGCAGTACAGCTGCATGGACTTCTGTAAGTTCTGCAACAGGAACAGAACCTGACTGATAACCTCAGGGAATCACTTTTGAGAGGGATGCCAGTGACACCACATAGGAAGGCTATTGTTGCAAGGGAGCATTGCCTAAAACACATCCTGCAACATAAGTGTGACAACATCAATGTCCATGATTTCTTATGTGCTGTAGCACATTTTTACAAGCTGTGACTGTAATTGCATCTAGTACACACCAATCACTTTACACACCACTTTACATGTCTTAATAAAGGCTGTGCCCACAGTACACAGGTTTCGCAGTACCACTTTTATGCCCCCTGGCATCCAGATACACCCACTTGTACTGCAGACATTGACACCTGTCAGCTTCTGGGGGGGGGTGTAGGGTCCCACACTATGAGAGTTTGTGTCTGCCATCTATGGATGTGGTGCAGGGGGATATACTATGCCAACAGGGAATTGTCCACAGGCATTTGTCACTGCAGCTAAACTGTCATCCTGCCATGTGTCCACATCCAGCTGTCTCACTGGGGGTGTCACACCACATAGGCACCTGAATCCCTTTAATTTCCTTCCTCTGTTAGTACTAACTGGACTCTTCTGACTGCTGCTACTTCTTCTAGCTCTCATAGTATTAAAACGCACAGTATGTACATTGTAATCTAGTTCTAGAGTCAAAAATGGTAAAGGAATTGTATTAACAGTATCATTGCTAATAGGCAGTAATCCATCATATTAAGCTGATTTGTCTGCCGTGGGATTCTCTATACACTTATTGACTGTGCACTTACATCAACTATACTTAGAATAAGGCCTTCAATCTGTGAGGCATTGCTGCAAACACTAAGAAAAGGGTGAGAGGTTGGCATAATGGATAAGGTGTTTACCTTACAGACACAAGGTGCAGGTTTTGATTCTCACATGGGGCAATTGACTAGGCTTAAAATGGCCCCCAAGGGCAGTTAATCTAGTATGAACCTATGAAAATCTTTACATTTTAGACAGCAATAAAACAGAGTTTACATTTGAAAATAGATGATCATTGTGCTCAGCATAGTTTTCTACTAGAACTCCATTTGAGCCCAACTCTCTTATAGTGAAATGTATTTCATATTCCAGATCTGAGATAAAAATAAACCAACTATATTTGAAGTAGGCAATATAGTAAGAGAGATAAAACAGCTGGAATTGAGATCTTTAGGAAAAGGTAGAAGCAAACTACATATGAAAAAAATGAGAATTGTGGGAACAATACAAATGGGAGGAATGAGGTTTAAAAGAAGGCAGGACTTAAATGAGCTATGTAATGTTTCAATGAAAATGATTGGGTAGATTATAAGTGATGTATGATGTTTGCAACTGGGAGTGTGTCAGAATGGTTTGTGATGCAAAATGCTTGCAATTAGAATTTTGTCGGTGGATTTGTTTTCATTTATATAAATGCATGATTGCTTATGTCGTAAGTGATGGTTTAATAAAGATGTTTCTGGTTAAAAAAGGGTCAGGAATTGAATAATTTATGTAATGTTGCTTAGGTTATATGATATATAGTAATATATGTGATATATAATGTTTGTTAATGTTAATTTGTTAATACAGTTTGATTATTTTTGTATAAATGTAAATTTGCCTATGTTACAAGTGATAATTCAATAAAGGTATTAAAAAATAAGTGTTTTTGCGATGGTTCTGTCCATGTTTGTAATACAGCCACTGGAAATAGTAAACATGCTGTAACTGTAACAATGGTAATTTGTATTTTTCTCAAGGAGAGACTATGCTAGTTGAGCAAATTGGTGTAACTAAGGAAATTATTTTTTTTTTTGAGCTATGATCCAGAATTGGAATTGCCTAGACATAGTAAGGCCTTGCTGGGTCTAATTATGATGGCTGCCAAAAAAGCAATTACTAGAAAATGGAAATCAAAGGGGACACTAATCCCATGTTTGATTTAGGCAATCCATAGCTAATAATCACTTAACAGAATTTAAAATAAAATCAAAATATATTTTAAATACATCTCTGAGCACCTTCATTCTTGATGCATGAGACATTTTGTGCTTGTGAGCGTTTGCAAGAATATATCCTTCTTTAAAGACTTAGAGGCCCTTTAAATGTGTAATCAGTGCCTGCCCCTTTTCAGGCTCACAAAAGGCAAAATAAAATAATCAGAAAACTCTGGTGTTTCACTTACAGAGGAACACACCACAGGCAGAATACAACTAAAATAAGTTGCTATGAGGATTTTACATAGACAATGAATAAAGAATTACAGACCCCCCTTAGGTGTCTAGTCAGTACCTTCCCCCTTCAAATCTCACAAAAGGTAAGATAAAATAAACAGCAAACGTTGGTGCCATGCTAGTTGAGGAACATACCAAAGACAGAATACAATTAAAATAAGTCATTAAGGTGCTTTTGCACAACCATTATTATATATACAAAAGTACAAAATAGCTATTGCTCACATGTGAAGAACCACAGGCCCACAAAGTGTCTAATTAGTGCCTGCTCCTTTCCAATTTCACAAAAGGTTATCTAAAATAAACAGACAACCCTCATGCCTCTCTAGATGAGATACACACCAGAGAATACAATTAAATTAAAATAAGTTGTTAAGAGGCTTTCAGGAGGCTTTTACATGCCTAGTATTTCACATACAAATACAAAAAGCAAGGATTGTTTGCAAGCACATTCCTATATAAAGAATTACAGATCCCACAAATTCTCTTATCGATGCCTATGCCTTTCTGATCTCGCAAAGGGAAATCTAAAATAAACAGAAAACGCTGGTGCCTCACTAGTGAAAGAATGCACCAGAGTCAGAATAACATTAAAGTAAGATAATTATCCAAGCTCTGTTTCAACCATAACTTACCTTACTGCTTGTTTTTCTTCTTACAGTGTTGCACAAGGGGCCAGGGCCATACCGCTCTCTTCCCCCTCGTTACTCTCGAGCTCACTCCACTCCCTTACCCTACCTTACCCCCATTTCAACCATCCCCATTTCAGTTATATTTACATCTAGCAACCCTGCCCACATAACTACCAATCAGCACCCAGACCTCAATTAATTAATACAAACAACTGAACACACTACAAATCACCCACACTCTACATTATTAGTAGTTAAGCAGATTAACTACACGCCTGCTGCAAAACATATTCCTTACTCACACACAAAGCTCACCACTTCCAGTCTATCCCCATACTCACACACTAACCTTTTCACATATATACTAGCCACAATCTACAGAACATACCTGTCTCACTCAACACATTAAAATTCAAACTACCCTAATACACTGCTTTCCTTCACCATGATGCACTTTCAAATAACACTCTTCCAAACTATCCCTAGCGCTATCCTACTACTTTTATACTCCCTTACATCATACCATACTCTGCTACAACATAACAGTTCCCCTCCCTGGCAAACCACACTACTTACATACCTAAGCAAACCTTCAACCTATACTATAGCAGCTACCCTTTTCTCTATCACCAACATGGACTATCATCTTAAAAAATTCCATCCTCTAAGAAGCTTTTCTCACACCTCTCAAAAACAAGCAAACTACTAACAAACTTATCAAACTCTATTTACACATTCTTAATCAGTAAACTCAATCAGGGGACATGCACCCCAGTTCTGGTCCCATACCACCACCCGACATAGCAAGTCACTCAAACTCAACATAGGATCACTACACTAAAAAAACAAGTCATCCCTACTCCTTAATATGAAAGTAAGGAGTATTGAAAATAAAGTTCATGACCTGCATGCCTTACTCTCTCTATACTCCCCAGATATAGTGATATTACAGAAACATGGCTAAAACCCAACAATAACAACAATGAAATAACAGCTCCTGGATATAATATTCATTGTAAAAATAAGTTAACAAGAGAGGGAGATTAGCAATCATCTTCAAAAACCACCTAATACTTGACCACTTCGACATATCTATCCATGACTTTGACAATTCTCAACTTATATTTGCCAAATTAAACATAACCCCAAAAAACACATTAACATCATAGCAGGCTATGTTCCACCAGGCAGAAATAGTCCCACTTTGGAAAATTTACTTAATTGGATCTCCAAGTCCCTACCACAAGAAACAATTCTGTTGGGTACTTCAATACTGATTGGCTTAACTGCTCATCACAAAATCTGTCAGCCCACATAAACCTCCACAGGTTTACACAACTAATCACATCCCCTACAATGAATGACAAATCTTCCAAAAGACAGTCAGTCCTCAACTGGATATTGGTTAACAACCCCCTCCTTAGCATCTCAAACAGGTTGTCTCCCAGATAGCCTACATGACCATCACCCAACCTTTCTTCTTTGGGCATGCACTCACCAATCCATCCAGACAACCTTACACCTAATCAAAAACAAAAAAAATTCAACCCAAACAGTTTAATCTCTGTACTAAATAGTTGCAAATGGGGTTCACTAAAACAGCTACCTTTAGAAGATGCAGTGACAGCCTTCAGCTCTACCTTCCTAGACATAGTAAACTACCATGCAGCCCCTAGAACTATTAGAATTAAATACAGTTATGCACCCTGGCTAACGAAAGAATGTAGATCCTACTAACGGCTAGAGATGAGGCATGGGAACAACTTCACAAAAATAAAACCCAGTTAACAAGACAAATATACCTGAAACTATGTCACAAAGCAAAAGGCTAGTGAGATCGGACAAGATCAACTACTACCACAATATCAGGAATAAACACACAAAACACCCTCAAAAATTCTGGGTTGCAATTAATAACATACTTCATCCAGGTAAATCAACTACCCCTAACCCAACAACAACCAAAAATTCTGACAATATAGCAACCCAATTCAATAAATACTTCACAGAAACTATTCAAGCCCTTGCAAACTCTCAAGCCATTTTTTTATTTTTTATTTTTATTTTATTTTACATTTGTTGACCGGGAAGATCCGACTGGATATATGTCCATTTTCAGTGGAGGCCCGGGGAGAAAAGCTCCACATTGACAGTGAGTTACATACAAGTTACATAGATACATATTAATACATATTGTAATTAACAAACATAATTGGAGAAAAAAGGCATATCATATATGAAATTAATAAAAAAAATTATCTCATGAATAGCAGTCATAGACAAGACATCCTTGAGAAAATATGAGACACGGACAACAGCGTAGTTTTACTTATACTAGGTAGTCCTCTTTTCAAAGGTATAAGAAGTGTCTTAGGTAAGAAAAGAAGAAAGGAGAAATTCTTAAGGGGGTGCGAGAGAAGGTCACAGAGAGTTAAAAAGATGGAGATTGCTGGATAGAGGAAAAAAAGAAATCAGCTTTTTGGAAAGGATTTAATCCGGATATGAGCATTGGCAAAGCCAGTGAGACTGGAAATGGTGGATTAGACTTTTTTTGAAGTGGGGTAGGGAGGTAATGGTGGTGATACTGGAAGGAAGGGAGTTCCATATCTTACCAATGGCATTGGCAAATAGAGCATCGCCTCCTGAGTTACAGGATTTAACTGTTTGAACAAGTGTCCTGCTTGAAGAACGGAGGCTATTTAGATTGATGTATGGTATGATTAAGTTCTCCAGTGCTGGAGACTTTTCAGGGTGTTTGAGTATTTTAAATGCCTCAATGAGTTGGTTCTGCTGGAGAAGGTTTGGGAGTTCTATCCAGCCGAGTTTTTTAGGTTAATACAATGATGGGTTCTATATGGCGTACCAGTTGCAAATCTGGCAATATGATTATAGGAACATGAGAGTTTATTTAGGTCAGATTTATTAAGGTTGGTAAGCATTGGGGAGGCATATAGAAGGGTAGAGAGTAAATGAGAGTGGGCAATGGTAACTTTTGCAATTGGTGTTAGAAAAGATTTGATTCTATATAGTGACCCCAGTTTCTTGTTAACGGTTTTAATAGTTTGATTAATGTGGATGTCGAATCTGAGTTTATTATCAATGGTAACTCCTAATAGTTTAGTGTAGGGGTCTGGGGAGATAATCATCCCATTATTTGATTGTATGGTAAAGGAAGTGTAAGAGAGTTTTTGAGTTGGATGGAAGAGTAATAATTTGGTTTTATTTGGATTCAGTATTAGCTGACGTCCAGATAGCCAGTTTTCTACTGCTGTAAAACAGCATTGGGTTTTAGATAGTAGGTTATCTAGACATTTGTCAGAACACACTAATGTCGAGTCATCAGCATATTGAATACAGGTGGCCTCAGGGATGGCTTTATGGAGGTCATTAATAAAGACTAAAAAGAGAAGTGGTCCCAGTATGGACCCTTGAGAAACCCCAATGGTGTTTGGAAGGAGGTTGGAGAGCTTATTTTGCCAAAGTACTACTTGTTTCCTACCAGAGAGATAGGCCTGGAACCAATCCAATGTTAGGTTATCCAGGTGGAAATTTCTTAAGGTATCGTGAAGTAGTCAGTGGTTAACCATGTCGAAGGCCTTAGATAGGTCCAGAAAGAGTGCTGATGATACTTTTTTATTATTCCGGTTATGATTTATTATGTCCGTAAAAGAGAGGAGGGCCGTAGTTGTGCTGTGGTTGGGTCTAAAGCCATGCTGTGAGCTGGTCACTAGTTTGTTCTGGATAAGATAGTGGAGGAGTTGTTTGTGTAGACATTTTTCCATGATTTTGGCCAGCGGTGACATAATGGCTATAGGCCTGTAGTTTGATAATTCAGTGGATGAGCCACCTTATGGAGTGGGATTACGTAGGATATTTTCCAAATTGAGGGAATTGTAGATTCTAAAATGGTATGATTAATTAGTATAGAGATGGGGTAAGCTATGACGTCTGCAGCTTGTTGTAAGTATTCAGCTGGCAGAAGGTCTGTGGAGAGGGTAGTTGGCTTTAGCTTTTGTAGAAAGGATTGAATAATGGAAGTAGAGACTGGTTGTAGGTTGAAAGTGTGAAGAGTTTTAGGAGTGGGTTCTGTAACGGGGGAGCCGGTGGTAGATAGTTGGTTAGCTAAGGCTTGGATAGTATCCGTAAAGAAAGTGTTAAAGGTATTGGCTACATCTTCTGGGTTTTTATCTGATATTTTTTCTGGGGTAGGAGTGGAGGATTTCCCTGGATGGAGAAGGTTATTTAAACCCGCCCAGAATTTTTGAGGGTTGTTTTGGTGTTTATTTTGTAGTTGGCAGTAGTAATTTTTTTTGTCCATTAATATGGCTTTTTTGTCACATTTCTCTGCTGCTGGAATTTAATGCGGTCTAAGGGTGATTTGGTTGTACGCCATTTTTCCCAGGTTTTGTTTCTGAGTTTAATTTTGGATTTGGAGTCTTTTGTAAGCCAAGGTGCAATATTTGTTTTAGTTTTGATTAATCTTTTTGGGGCATGAGTATCAAGTATGGTTAGGAAAGTGGTATTGAACTTAGAAACTGCCTCTTCTAGGGGGAGATGCTTAAGAGTTGCCCAGTTACAAGATTTAAGTTCCATCTTAAACTTTGAAAGGTCGAAATGTTTCTTGTTTCTAATTGACCTATACGTGGGAGGTGTAGAACTACCTGTTTTATTTTTCCTTATGTATGTGATGAGGTGATCACTGAGGTCGTTTGGGAGGGTCCCAGACATATACATATGGGGCTGACTGTTTATAAGGATCCAGTCTAGGATACTCTCTTTTTGGTTAGAATTCCCAACTCTGGTAGAGGTAGTTATGGTCTGTGAGAACCCATGAAGATTTATATGGGTGGGGTTGGTCTCTGAGGAGCATAGGTTCCAGTCAATGTTAACATCGCCCAGGATTATAGATTCCTGGGGTAGTTATTAGATAGCCAGTTTAGGATGTTATCCAGTGTGTCAGAGTTTTTCCCAGGGGAGATGCACATTACAATTAGATTTATACTTTTTTCTTTATTTAGCTGTAGTTTTAGAGCAAGTATTTCAGCATTAGAGATTTGGGGTGGTTGAGTGGGGTTAAAAACGACGTTTAGATTGCTTTTGTAGAGCACTGCAATACCACCACCCATTTTTTTATACGGTCAGCTCTATGTATATTGTAGCCCGGTGGTATAATCTCATTGTCTTTGGTCCCTGGTTTTAGCCAAATTTTTGTTAAACACATAATATCTGGGAGGTAGGTAGCTAAGAGAGCATGTAGATTGTGTATCTTATTGTTGATGCTTCTAATATTTAAGTGGCAGATTTGGAGGGAGTTAGTTGATCTTGGAAATGGTGGTGGGCTGTTTGAGTTGGTCGTTGATGAGGGGCCAGGATTCGGGTGGACATCTCCATCTTTAGTGATGTTTTTTCTGAGATATTCCAATAGTCTCATAAGTTTCTGTAGTAATTTCTGACCATTTTTAGATTTGGGGCGTGTTTGGTCTGGTTTACAAGGGTAGTAGTAGTTAGAATTAGAAGTTTTAATGTGTAGCTGTTGGGTTATGTGTTTGTTACTGAGTAGGGATAGGGGAGCACTAGTTTGATAACTAGGGTAATGGAATCCTGAGTAGGGCTGGTCTTCATATTTGGCTATTAGGTATAGTATAGTAAATAATGGTAGCAAAAAAGATATAGTTTTTAGTGTTGCCCTTCTTTTGGTGGGTAGGGCGGATTTTGTTGTCTTTGAGTTATGGTGCATTGCTATAGGAGGAATGTAGGAGCCTATGGTTTTTAGTGTTAGAAAGGGGTGGGAGGTTTTGGTGTTAGAAAGGGGGTGGGGGGTAACAGGGAAGTGATATTGTATGGCTGAGGAAGAAGGAGGGTTGTGGCTACCTAGCTATAAATGTAGGAGTACTGGGGGCAGGGTGGGACGTCATCAGTAACTCTACCCTCTCCCCCAACACAGCACCATCTCCCAAAATACGACCCCCCACTTTAACTCACATCTAGTGTCTGTTAAATAAATAAAAAAAAATACTTCAGAAACTGAAACCAACTAGTCTAGCCACAGATAACCTCCCAGCTGACTTTCTAAAAATTGCAGCTGAAGCTATAGCCTATCCACTATCCATAATCATCAATCAGTCAGTTTCTGAGAGCCATGCACCTAGTATTTGAAAACCTCCCATAATCTGCCACTACACAAAGGAGGTAATTCCACAGAATTTACAAATTACTGCCCTTTTTCTATCCTATCTCCATTATCCAAACTACTAGAAAGTGTAGTACATACTCAATTAATGAACTACCTTCTCACACACAGACTACTATCACACACTCAACGTGGCTTTTGTCCCTTTCATAGCGCCACTACTGCATTAATGCCCTTTACCAGTATTGTTAACCAATGTAGAAACAATGGACAATATGTATCTTTCATATTCTTGGACCTTTCCATAGCCTTTGACATGGTAGATCACAATAAACCCATTAATATTCTCACCACCCTAAACCTTAGTAACTCTAGTATTACATGGTTCCAAAGCTACCTAGCAGGATGTCTGCAAGCCGTCCAATGGCAAAACTAACTCTCCCCTCTGCTCCGAGTTCTCTTATGGGTTCCACAAGGCTCCATCCTTGGACCTCCACTTTTCTCTATATTCACCAACCAGCTAAGCACCTCCATACCACACGCCTCTGTAGTACAATACGCAGATGACTCCAACCTAATATTTGCAGCCTTTACACTACAAGACCTCCATACTATAACACAAGATTCCTTCCTATTTGTCAAAACGTGGTTCACTAACTCCCAATTCATTCTGAATCCCAACAAAACTAAGCTCCTTTTCTTTAGTCCAACAAGATCCTGCTCAGCTTCACAGTCATTTACTATATTGTCCATATATAAAACTATGATCACCCCAACAACACACACTAAACTGCTTGGGGTAGAAATCAACAATAACCTGAAATTTGATATACACATATCCCAAACCATCAAGAAGGGCCAGAAGAAAGTAGGTCTCCTATATGGAAACAAACAATTTCTGATAAGAAACACAAAAGCTACTAAAGCCCATTCATATCTCTTATCAACCCTCCTCTATGCCTTCCCTTTCCTAACCAACCTCTGCAAAATTGACTTAATCTAACTGGAATATTGCTATAATAAAATAGCAAAGTTTGCAACCGGTGTCTCATATAGGTCACATCACTGTGCATCTCTTAAACAACTGAATTGGCTTGAATTTCCTCAGCTTTTACACTTCACCCAACTAATCTTTGCACACAAAATTCTCCACTAACTGGATAAAACCTCTGATCTCCAAAATATTATACTCCCATACACCAGTTCCTGATGTCTTCGTTCCAGTAACCTAGTAGTTACCACCAAAGCCAACAACCATGCTGGGAATTCTGTCTTCTCTAACTACATTCCTAAAATTTGTAAATAAGCTACCAACCCTAATAACCTCAAATGGCTCTATTATACAATTTAAAAGTCACACTTAGCAGACACCTGCCTATGTTTCTGCAATACTCTTTGACAGACCTTCCTTAGTCTCTCTACATATTATTGTTCTTAAAAATAAAACATTTATATGGAAACAGCTTTCTATATCAGTAAATGGTCATTTACTCAGGATGATGTATAATGTAACAAGATATTTTGTTCTGTATAGTTAATACTGATACTAAACTGATAAGAATCTGCCATATGGTGATTCTCACTTCACAAAGTAGAATCAAATGCTAATGGAGTCTGTGTTCCACATCATGGTAGTTTGGTGATTTCTTCTAGTAGGATGCAGCATTCTTATTAACTACAGAGCTGGTACTAAACCATTACACTTTCGGGAGAGTGGGAAACCTTATGGATTTTCACATTTTTTTTCTTTCTGGCTTAACATTTTTATTGCTCTTTGTGCTCTCGTTGGTGATAGAAGCTCACAACAGCTGTGACCTATGTGGGTTTATTACGTCTGTAGCCAATTAACGTTCAAAGGCTGCATGTCATTACTGTTTTTCAGTTATGAAGAACATTCTTTGCTGGTCTTGGCTGGGAAGTTGGGGTTATAAAGACAGGTGGACTTCAATCCATCAACATTTTACACTGGTGTGTGTGTGTGTGTGTGTGTGTGTGTGTGTGTGTGTGTGTGTGTGTGTGTGTGTGTGTGTGTGTGTGTGTGTGTGTGTGTGTATATGCAGGAGCATTAGCAAAAAAAAAAAAAAAAAGCCAAGGTCTGTTTTCTTCATCTAAGACATTATTTCCACTCCGGGGATAGGGCACCCCAGCCAGCCTTACTTTGGAGATTGCTGACAATGGAGAATGGAGCAACCCAGTCTCATCACAAAATAATATATGCTGTGTGAGATCCTGTACATTGGGTAGAAGAAGTTGTTTTTTAGTCTACAAAATGTATTAGGCAACCATTTTCTTTATAGGTTCATAGATTCATAGGTAAGTACTAGGCTAGCTTCCCTTGTGGGGCCATTTTAAGCCTTGCCAGTTTCTCTTTTAGTGCTTGAATTAACCTGTCCCATTTTGTTAGAGATTAGCCTTACCCATCTCATGGTCGATAATTATTTATTACCCTTATTAAGAATAAATGGGATCATACCATAGATAATTTAATGGGACCTGTGCAAGGGATTAAGCATTTAGGTGCTGCATGTCCATTAATAGTACAAGGCAGTCCTGGGGGTAGATTGTCTGTTTCTCATCAATAGATCAAGTTGCTCTTGAATATGGTTAGGGATGAACTTTGTTTTATGTGGATGGAGCAGTAGTAACCTCTGTGAGATATACCTGCCCCTTCAAACTGTTCTGCTGATGTTGTAGAAGAGGTTTAGATCCCTACACCGAGTGCTTCTGTTGCCATTTGACGTGCTGATGTGCAGTTAATGCATCAGTACTTGCTTGGAGGATGCCTTGTATGCCAGACACAGGTCACCTATTAGCAGTCTGTAGGATACAGAGTATAGTGACTTATTATTTATTACCCATATTTAATTATATTTATTTATATTTATTTCAGGAATTCAGTTTTTAAATTATTTAACATGGGAGTTGGATGAAAACCTTACAAAGTTAAAGAAAAAACATAATGCTTATTTTGAAACAAAGGCATTTATAAAGCCAAAGAATGATATATGCACAGTAATACAGAAAAGTGTCTACATTTGCATACCTGTTTTTAAAACAGCATGTATGTTACTGATGATCAAGTTACAAATACAGATGATGCTTCCCTCAAAGTCTCGATAATTAAATAATACTTGAATTGCCATTTTGATGCTAATATATACTTACTAGGTTACTAACTACATTGACAAAATGTAGTCTTAGTATGGTGGCTGTGTTGCGATGTCTTTACCTTTTAACTATATGAACTATTTGTTCTCACTGGTAGTGCAGGCACATTCCCCATATACTCCATCGATCCACACAATAATATGCATTGTCACTCATCACTGGATACAAGCGGAGGCTAAAATTACTTTTGTAGGCTAAAGAAAAAAATCAATGGCCATGGAGGCCATGGCATATTAATAACATTATTATTCTGAAATTCCTATAGACGTTGACTTGGTGATATAATTTCATGAGTACAATATTACAAGCTCACTTTGTGTTTGAGTAAGTATCTTTCTGTTTTTAAAAATCATGGGCTAACTTGCAGAAGAGCCTTCAGGCTTTGCAGAATTTAACTGTGCAGCAAGCATTTAGCAATGTGTCTCAGCAGAATTGTAAAAGTCAGAGCATAGCTAAGAGCGCATTCCATTGCGACTGGTCAGGTTAGGACTGGAAGTGTATGTATAATACTCATTTCAGATTGTCACTGTTAAGCAGCAGTAGGGTGGGGTACCCCGGATCATTTAGCATACAGGTAGCATTCAACCAACTGCAGTCTTTTATATTAAAAAAACATGATCCATCATCACATTTTGCTGTGCATTCCTGGGACAAAAAGCAGACTTTAAGTTTTATATAATACTATAGAATGTAACACTCTCTATATTTTTTCTCAAGGGGAGAAATTAAAAAAATACTGTAAATTAATCAATAAATGCTTCTTATTAAGAACAATGCAATCCTTCTTGAAGAACATGTTTTACTTGCAATTAGTTTTTTCTTGGGGTGTTCTCAAATAATAAAATACAGGAGGTGGACAAAGCCATTATGAAACCTAATCATAACAGTAAAAATACAAGAATACATGGCATGAGTAGCATCCTGCCTTCACCCAGAATGATACCACAATATAAGGACAAAATGATTGACTTCAACAATTGGCTAAGCTTCTGGTGTCATTCAAAGGTGATCCAGTATCTGTCTGCCTGGGACGACATGATCGACAGACGATGATGCTTTGCCAGAGATGGTCTGCACCTGTCTCCCCTAGGATTCAGGTTACTGGCAAAGGCTTTTGCCACCACTATAGTGCCTTTTTTAGGCAAAGTTCAAAGGAGAAAACCACCACTGTAACCGGTACAAGCATGCAAAATCTGAAGGTAATGCTACTCAATGCTAGAAGTCTAAACCTTAAAATGCACTCTCAAGACACTCCTAAAAATGGAGAACATCGATATATGTGCAGTAACTGAGACCTGGTTCAAGGCTCCAGAGAGCAACCCTGCAATACCAGGCTACAACTCTTACCACACTTTTCGGCCATCAAACCAGGATTGAAACACTAAAGGTGGAGGAGTGTCCATATTCACCAAGGATATTCACACCATCAGGTTAGTTGCCCAACACAATGCGTCTGAAATTCTCCAGGTGCAACTAACACTAGGAAAGACTGCAATCCAAATTGTAGCTTGCTATAGATGCCCTACCATGCCCCAAGATTCTCACTACACCTTTCTAAACATACTGGAAAAATTAATATACAACCAAACACCCTAATACTGGGTGATTTCAACTACCGTGCCATTAACTGGGAAAACTACTCGTGTACCAACACCTTTGCCCAACGGTTCTTGGAATTCATAAATTCCAATGCTCTGGATCCATAGTCCCACCAGGGGCATCAATATCCTAGACTTGGTCATTACCAACATGGGAAATCAATGCTCCACACCTATGGTCACCCCCTCGTTGGTCAGATCAGACCATAAGCTAATCACCCTTAACGTCCACATCCAACCCCCACCCCCCAGTAAGGAAACCTCCATAAAAAACTTGTCCAAAGCCAACTTCATGCTACTCAAGTCAGAAGTGACAAACTTCATGACACCCATGCAGACGGGAACTAAAAGTTTGACTGCTGAGTCCTACACTAAGGCATTGTACAAGCACATCTACTCATGCATGAATCGTGCCATCCCAAATAGAAACAAGATGCTCTCCTCCAATAAAAGGAAGCCAATCTGGTGGTCCCCTGCCATAAACAAACTTTATAACAAAAGGAAGAAACTGTTGCAGAAAAGAGGAAAATCCCAGGATGCAAAATACTCCCTTACCAGCCTCAGTAAGAAGCTGAGATCCCTCATTAAATCCTCCAAAGCTAGTTACTAAAATAAAATTGCCAAAGATTCCAAAGACAACCACAAGGCATTCTATAACTATGTCAAGAATCTAAATGGCAATGCTCAGATCTGCTCTGAGCTACAACAGAATGGCATTAAATATACTGATCCCTAGGATATTGCCAATATCCTGGCAGATCGATTCAGTGCCAACTTCACCCCCCTCTCACCCCCTAAATGGCCCATCTCAATACCAGAAGATTGCTAAATTCTGGCAATCATGGCCACACAGGTAAAAAATGCACTCTCCAAAGCTAAGAATACAGCATCCATGGGACCAGATGACATCCCAAGCTGTGTACTACATGAACTACAAAATGAACTGGCACCCCACCTAAGTCTCATGTTTAATCATACCCTCACCTCAGGCTTCATGCCCACTGAGGGACACACAGCTACAGTTATCCCACTCCACAGTCTGACGAGCCTGAGCTGCAAGGCCATGGAACGTATTATCATGGAACTTATAAACAAAGACATTGGCAACCTTAAAACACTGGACCCCACCCAGTTTGGGTTCGTGAAGGGCTGATCTTGTCTCCTGAACCTGATTGACTTCTTCTAATCAGTCTCCAGAGCCGTAGACGAGGGTAAGGCAGTCCACACAGCCTATCTGGACCTCGCCAAGGCCTTTGACACCATCCCCCACTCTGGAATCATAGATAAACTTACTAAGCTGGGCATTAATCCCTACATCATTTGATGGGTTGCCAACTGGCTTACTGACAGAACCCACACTGTAAAAGTAGCTGACTCCAAATCCAGCTCCAGACAAGTGACAAGTGGAGTACCTCAGGGTTCAGTCCTGGGACCTCTCTTGTTTGGCACCTACTTCCCTGAAGTACAGGCCAACACTAAGAGACTCTGGCTAACAAAGTTCGCAGATGACTGCAAACTGGGGGAGCCATTATTGAATTCCCAAATGATGTTGATACTCTACAAAAGGGCCTTACAGAAACAGATGCTTGGTGCCAGAGCCATTGGCTCAAGCTCAATGCCAAGAAATGTATAGTTATCCCCTTTGGGAAAAAAAACATGTGTGAATTACCACAAAGGTGGCAGTACACTAAACACCGAAAGTGTGATAGGAGACTTAGGGATACAGGTGGACAGTGGTCTCACCTTCAATAACCACATCACCACAACAGTCAGGAAATCATTCTATGTGGCACACCTCATCACTAAGGGCTTTTCATCCAGAAAAAAGGAGGTCATTGTCCCACTGTACTCATCCCTCATTAGACCCATTATAGAATACAATGGCCCATTTGGTATGTACCTCTCAAGACATCTGCAACAACTGGAAAGGCCGCAGAAATACCTCACTAAAAAAATCACAGCCCTAAAGCAGATGTCTTATGCTGATCACCTTAAAAAACTCCAGCTATACTCTGTTGCATATCATCTACTCCGAGGAGATCTCTGCTTAACATACAAGACCATGTCAAACCCAGAGCTGTTGGAGATGCTACATTTAAAGAAATCCCAATCCACACGCTCCAGAGATCTAAACCTTGTCATCACAATAAAAAAACATGCTGGAGGGATAGGTTCCTGACCCAGAGACAGCCCAGACTCTGGAATAGACTGCCCATACATGTCAAGCAGAGCACCGCTTTGGCCCTCTTCAAAAGGAACCTTGATGATTGGATGGGAGAAAGGAAATTCACCCAGGGATCACGTTAGTCACCCTGCTAGACAGGAGTCCAGGGAAGTAAATAGTGTGGGAAGAAATAGCCAGGGAATTGTTATGGCTAGGCTTGTATAGGCCCTAGGGCCGATAGCCTAGTGCCAACCTATGAGCCTATTAAGTATATAGGCCCCTGCAGATTGAAGCATTAATTTCTAAGAAAGTTTAATACTTTGCATTTTTTTGCAGTTGAGAAAGTATCGAGATATGGCACACACTACATAAAACAATTTCTCTGGGAACAGAACAGAACAGTTCTAAATATGATTCACAATAAACAGCACACCACAATTATTTGCAGCCTATGTCAGTGTGCGCACAGTTTGCCTAAGGTACACACAAGATATGCATAGTAATGCTAATAGAATTCAAAAACATCCATTTATAATACCAATGCTATCACCTAAAATAACACTGTATCTGATCACCAGTGGGTATTCTATCCACTACACAGAACACAGACAGGTGCACAATATTGTTCAGGGTAAATATAAAGATACCTAATGCAAGGCAGTGCCAAATGGTGCACTTAAATCCAAATAATGTGCTGCTGGTGGATTGGAGCTCTTCCAAATTCCCAGTGGGGCTGCATTCCATCTATGAATGTGTGTGTGTGCGCGTGTGTGCGCGTGTGTGTGTGTGTGTGTGTGTGTGTGTGTGTGTATGTGTATGCATGTATCTGTTTAAGACTCTGTGTGTGTGTGTGTGTGTGTGTGTGTGTGTGTGTGTGTGTGTGTGTGTGTGTGTGTGTGTGTGTGTGTATTTGTGAGCTAAAGTAATCAACCCCCTCAGTATAATGCATACTTGCAATACCTTTCTGTTCATGTTGCCTATCTTAAACACAGCTCCCATTTGTTTGTACCCATTTCCTTATGATGCAGTCAGTTATGGGTGCCAGCAGAGCAGCCAGCATGAACTACAGAAGCATGCAATGCATTATACTAAACACCCACATTTTGCAGCTATATTTAGCAGTGCTGCCTTTGCTGCATACATTGCATATCTCCAACTTCCAAAAATTCCTAATCACTGTCACAACAGGAACACGTAAATAAAGCTTAGACTCATAGCATAACTGAAACAGAGTGCATGCAGCAAGCTATAGAGTGTATATCTGCCACTGAAGTCCACATTTAATTGTCCTCTTACACATAGCCAGCCTTAGGCATAGGCCAACTAGGCGGCCCACTAGGGCGCCGCTGTAGCAGGGGCGCTTTTCTAGTATTTATTTGGTGTAGGTAGACCAGGAAGGGGTCACCAGATGGTGTGGCAGGGGGCGCCATGGAGCCCTTTTGCCTAGGGGTTTGTCTTGCAAACACATACAGGCATGCAGACACATGCACTCATTGCCACACACTTCCACACACACACATACACACTCACACACACACACACACACACACACACACACACACACACACACACACACACACACACACACACACACACACACACACACTCAGTGATTTAGTGATGTGTCATAATTTAAACATATATTAAACTTCCAACACCAAACATTTACAGGTAGAACACTGCCCACTCCATAGGTTTCGACATCCTCAATGCTTACATGTCAAACTCCACTTACTCAGATTTCAAATTCCTTCATGCTTAGATATAAAAACTCCAGATGCTTAAATTTTAAACATCACTGTCAACCAAATCACTGTAATGATTAATGGTTTTGCAGAGCACAAAGACTGCCATGTTGTGTGGCCAGGCAATATTTTCTCTGCCCTTCTCTACTGGTTCAAAGTATATGCACTTCTACATTGTGTATACTTCAGTCAATCATCATCTAACACAGTCCTGGTTTGTCATTTCTCAGACTAAAAGCACTCATGTGTGTCCTCACACACACACACACACAAACACACACACACACACACACACACACACACACACACACACACACACACACACACTATCAGTGTGTGTGCTCTTGTGCACACTATGTGCGTATGTGTGTGCCTTTCTGTTTTGGTCTGTGATGCTTCTATTTCAAACTGCCAGTGTACATTTTATTCCACATTTTCTTCCCACCACACTGCTGATTTTGAAACTCATCCTTTATTGATTACTTTATAAACTTCCCCCACGATCCTCATATGATAAAAGTCTCTCTGCCCCACTGAAATATCCACTTATTCATGCACAGTGCTGGATGCACAGCTTGCCATGCTGTAGACTTCAGACTGGTAATCCACATCTGACAATGCTCTGTATATTGTAAGATTATAGCATTTACTGACCATACTCAAATGACTAGAGTTTTCTGTGAGATGACTTGTTGTCACAGACTGCCATAACCAAGATTCTGTTCATAAATAGTTTCCATGACAATACTGTATAGCAGAGTATTCAGGATTGCCATGTCTGTTATAGAATGAATGACCTAGCAGTGCCAGTTTGTCCTTGAATTGTATTTTTGCAACAGGAAATATCTTTTTGATATTCCATGCTATAAGAAATCATTAATTGCTTACTAATAGTGTAGCGATACAACTTTAGGAATTCATTAGACCCTGTCATTTATAAATGGAATACTTGTAATGTTGTGCCTCAGTGTTTATATTCTTTGTTAACAGGAAGGAAAGCTTTGTTAAGGAAAGAATGAAATGAATAAACATGTTACATCATGTTCATCATCTAACACATATTATATTTTCTGCTAGCAACACTGCAAAAGCCAGTCTGAGAATGCACCAGCGAAATTTATAATCTGCAACTCACATTTAAGACACATTTAGCAAGAAGAATGTGTGTATGCCAGGGTTACGATATACCTGTATTCATGTTGCCAGTTAAGTCTATAACCTACTAATGTTCATGTAAGAAACAGAATTTCAGATGTACACAGCTAATCTATTTTATCAGCATCTTCATTTAGACAACAATGCCCGGAAGCTGAAGTGAGACTAGTTCACCATTAGGAGACAATAATTCTGATACGACTTTCAAAATAATGATCGGTATATGCAGCATCCATACCTCTCAGCTGAGCCTGTTTTTTAGGGATACCCCTAATCTTGGTGAAATTTTTGCTCCGTTTCAACAATTTTTTTTTTTTTTTTTACAGAACAGTGTTGCTGCAAAGAAGCAAATAATATTAAACATTATAGTTGCATAATTTTTATTTGGCTAAATATGCATGCTAACACAAATGTGGTTATTTCATTAGATTTGAGTCTAAATCTTAGTAATATTCAACAAGTAGTGGTAATTTATGGCCATTGACCCTGATTTTTGATGTAATAGGTTAAAAGCTATGAGGAGGACAAATTCAAAAGAAAAAAAAAATCTAACCTCTGATAAAGTATTCACAAAGGAGAGGGTTCACTTACAGAAGTAAATATAAATTTACCCCAAGTAACTAATATATAAGACTCTAAGCATCTTTACTGGCTTTCATCTTTTATACTGTAATTTGCTGCCTTCTTCCATTGTAGACCTTTGAGCACCGCATTTTTATCCTTAGGCCTTCCTGTCACCTGACACTCACCTCATTTATCAGAATCTGGTAAATAATCATTCTCTCAGCTGGTAGACAGCAGTACATATCAGCTATCATTTTTGCAAATTAATATAACCTCCTGTATCTATTGATTCAGTTTATTTTACTTTCCATATTTAATGAGCTGCATCTCGGTCTAGAGATAAAGACAATTATTTAATTGCAGTAAACACTTTAAGTTCTGTTAAATAATTCTGAAGTATTTGCAAAATATTTCTGACTTGTCGTTAATGTTATCTGTTTTAATCATATAATTGTGTGATCCCACAAGTTACTTCAAGGTGCTGAACATTTACTTCTGAACCATGTCAGTTTCTCTATACTGTACCACCTTTAAGTGATTCAACATCATCATCATGAGCTTCTCATATTTTATGCAATACAGATATTGAAATTCCACTGAAGCTAAAAACATGAAACTATGTTTAACAATGGATAATAAAAACAAACTGAAGATGATTAAACAGTAAAGATTAAAGAATGGCATATAATACATCCAAAGTAAGAAGGCTGTCTCAGTAAGTACATGGCCAAAATAATAATCGCACGTGCCTTTGGTAGGCGCAAACAGTTAATTCTAGAAGTGATCCACAAGGAGTACTTATCAGTGTCCGTTGCTCACCAGGTAGCATACTCACCTTTGGTGATGGATGTTCATAGAGCTCTGAATTCTGTTCCTACTCTAGGTGACTGAATTCGTTTTGTCTGTTAGTAGTTCCAGAGGATTAGGGTTACAAGCTGCTAATGAGTTACTTCCTATAGTACAGGGTTTAATTCCTTCAGTCTTCATTTGCCTAATGTATGATCTGCAGACCTGCAGCAAGACACTTAACCATATGGTGCATTGGAGCATAGCCCTCAAGTGTATCGGGTTGTCCGAGACTACCTGATTTTATTTTAAAAATCTGCTACAGCCCCTGACCTCCTGATATAGCTGCTTGTACTTCCAAGAATGTGACAGTGTCTCTTATAGATATCTAAATTGAGATCTTATTCAAGAATATAGAGTATTTATAGACAACTACCTCTGGGAATGTTTGGGGTTACCAAGAAGTACTAGAGAATCATCAGACAGCCTATGTAGAAGATTCTATGGGAATGAGAAGTGTTCTAATTGGTTCTCTGATAGAGTGGCTAAGGCATGGAACAGGCTACCAAATTATATTAAAGCAAGTGCTAGTTTAGATATTTTTAAGAACAGCCTGGACACTTAGTATGGGAACAAGTGTTTTGGTATATTGTCAGACTAGAAGGGCATTAATGCCTGTGCTTGAAATATTTGTATGTATGTATATTCCATAGCCCATATGTGAATCTAAATATGCATATATTATGCTAATTTGGCATCCCTGGTTGTTTCTGATTTTAAGGTCCTATGTCACCGATTCTCTTATTTGGAGGTTGAAAGGTATGTTTTGAAGCAACTGGGAATCTGAGTTAATTTCCTTAATTAAACTACCTATGAAATGTCCTAAGAAAAAATATATAAAAATGTACAGACACACACAAATCAACAGCATACAAAATAAAAGTGAATCAGAAAACACCATTGTAGATCAGTGTGTATGTACAACTTTAAGAAGCTTTCTAGGGGCTTGCACAAGTGTGTAAATACTGAGCACATGCAAGTCTAACTGCCATTTTGTAGTAACTGTCGTGTTGTCAGCATGTATGTCTGTATAGTCAATCAGTTTGTTGATATTTTGTAAAGCTGCTATCCATCCTGATGTATTTCCATTTAATAAAGCATATAAACAAACTACCCCGCCTGTTCTTCATCTATATTGGAGTGAGACGAGCGACATGGCATCATACAAGGCATGTCTAAAAAGGACATGTGGCCAGAAGAGAAGCCAGATTCTTCAGTTTGAGACTGAGAGGCACTCAGTTAACAAGGAAGGAATATATAGGAGTGAATCATCCCTACTGCACAGATAATCCAATATTCAGGTCCGCAATTCATTTCACGTATTAAAACTTGCTCAAGGCATTTCTTATTGGCATTCAGAATGCTCTAAATGTAATTTCTAAGTAACAGATACATGCAATATTATGATATATTAGCAGAATTATTTGAAATAACTACGGAAAATCTTTGAAATAAAGTCTGAATCACATAAAAAAAATAAAATAAGGGAAATGTCTGCATTTTTTTTGCTAAGCACCACTTTTTTGCATTAATCAAAGTTACTCAAGTTGTTTGAAGTTTATGAAGTATCCGCATGTTTGTGCAGTATTACAGTACAGTTATTTCACAAAATACAGCCATTACGGTGCATATTTCACAAAGTAAACCATTTTGAAGAGTTTACTGTGCATTTGAATGTTATTACAAGTGCCAGCTGTGTGCTTGTTCTTACATAATTACAAAGACCATATTTTTCAATGAATTTGGGCATAATTCTGGAAACCAGCTCTACTTGTGTTTGACAATAATATTGCAGAGAACTGGAGAATGTTTGAGCAAGACTACAATATTTTCATACAGGCTGCATTTTCTGATAAAGATGACCATACAAAGGCATTTATTTTGCTTAATTTAGCTGGTTCAGAAGACATAGAAAGGGACCGTTCATTTGTATATGCATCTGCTCTGTTTGCAGGAGAGGGGGAAAACCACATCATATAGTTGTACCGGCTGAGTCAGGGAAGGACTCTGAGTGCTTAAAACATAAATTTAGAGAAATGTGTAACCCCCAAATGAATGTTATGAAGGAAAGGCACTTATTTTAAACAAGGGATCAAAAGCGTGGTGAAACTTTTGCGGTATAGGTTCATAGATTAGTACTAAGCTAACTGCCCTTGCGAGCCATTTTAAGCTTCGTCAATTATCCCTTGTGAGACTCAAACCCTACACCTTGTGTTTGTAAGGCAAACACCTTAACCATTAGGCCACCCTCCCAACCTTATATAACTGATTTGAGAATCAAAGTTAAAACGTGCAGATTTTGTGTTTTAAAGAATGAGTTGATAAAAGACAGACTTGTGTGGTGTATTAAAGATGATGCTGTAAGAAAAGTTTGTTTTGTACCAGTGATTTCACTTTGAATAAGGCCATTGAGATTTGTCAGATATGTGAGCTTACAGAAAAGCATACAAATATGCTTACAAATGAGAGATGCATGCTTCTAGTAACTTCTAAAGTCCATATTGATAGTATGCAGCACATGATTTACAGAAACAGGCCCAGGCACATGGCAGCAACTGTAAACCCTGCAACACTCACAAGGAAACCCCATAGTAGGTTTCTGGCAAGTTCCAAGGTGTGCTCTGGAAAAGGCACAGTCTCAGTAAAGCATTATAGTGAGTCAGCAAACTCAAAGCATGTGCTTAAACCCAGTTTCATAGCCAACTGTTGTAATTGTGGAGAAAGTCATGAGCCTAAAATGGAAAAATGTTCAGCTTTTGGTCAGCATTGTCACAAATGTAATAAATCAAAACATTTCAAAAGGTTTTGTAAATCAAAGGGCACACATTCTTTTATTAAAAGGGAACTTTCAAAGAAACAAGTTAATCATTTAGAAAGCTGCAATCTTACTCTTTATGTTGATGGTGTGTCAGTGCTTCATGAAACAGTCAATGCAGCAGATTTAAGGGCAAAGAATGAAGTATTTTGTACTGTTCAAATGAATGGGAAACCCATAGAGCTCAAAGTTGACACAGGTTCAAAGTACATTGTTATGCCTGCAGAAACTTTTGCTAGAGTATGTGCTGGTGAGCGGCTTGATTTGGCAAAGTGTGTGAAGCTTGTTGCTTATGGTGGTGAAGAGATTCAAATGGAAGGCTCCGTAGTACTTTCATGTTACTCTGCTAGGAGAAGCTACAACTTGTTATTTTATGTGGTTATAACGCACGTCCAGTCATTATTAGGGCTCAGCGACAATTTGAAAATGGGACTGCTTTCATTTAATAAGGAAGTCCATCATGGTAGTTTAAAAGACCACTGTTCTAAATTCACCCAGTATATTTTTGCTACCTATGCTGATCTTTTCAAAGACAAATTAGGCAAGCTTCCAGTGGTGGGCTCCATAAAGTTAGACCCAGATGTCAATCCAGTTGTCAGGCCAGCCTGGAAAGTTCCAGTAGCTATCCAGAACAGAGTCAAAGCCAAACTAAATACAATGGTGCAACAAGGTGTAATTTGTCCAGTAGACAAACCAATAGAAGGGGTATCTTCCATGGTGGTAGCTCATAAGAAAAGTTCAGATGATATCAGAATTTATATTGGTCCATGAGATTTGAACAAGGTAATAAAAAGACCTCATCATCCAATGCATGTAGTCAAAGAAGAGCAGGTCTGATGCCAAATGCTACTGTTTTTTTCTTTCCTAGATGCAAAGAGTTAATTTTGGCAAATTTTGCTTGACAAGAAATCCTCATTGCTAACTATGTTCAGTACTCCTTTTGGCATGTACAGATTTTTGAGAATGCCATTTGGAATAAATTCTGTCAGTGAAGTCTTTCAATGTGCAATGGATCAATTTTTTTTTTCTGGGTACCCCTGTGCTATTATAGTAGATGGTATTCTAGTAGGAGGCAATGATGAAGCTGAGCATGACAGAAAGCTGGAGAAAGTTCTGGAAAGAGCTTGTCAAGTGAATCTTAAGTTGAATCCCAAGAAGTGCAATTTCAGGCTACGAGAAGTCACTTATGTTTACCAGTTCAGGCTTATGACCAGACACTTCCAAGCAAACAGCTATTCTTGAGACACCCACTCCAGACAATGTTCAAGCCCTTCAATTCTTTCTTGACAAGGTTAACTACCTAGGAAAAGTTCATTCCAGACCAAAGCCAACTAGCAGCACCACTTAGTGAGCTGACATGTAAAGATGATCATGGTTGTAACAACAACAAATAGCATTTGATGTCCTGAAACAGAGAATTGCCAGTCCACCAACTCTCAGATACTATGATCTTCACAAACCAGTTACTCATTCCTGTGATGCTTCAAAATTTGGTCTTTATGCAGTCATTTTTCAAGAGGGTAAACCTGTTGCCTATGCATCCAGTTCTCTAACCTAAACTGAGATGCAGTATGCTCAGATAGAGAAAGAACTTTTAGCAATTGTGTTTACATGTTCAAAGTTCCATGATTATATTTATGGTAGACCTATCCAGATTGAAACAGACCACCAACCTCAAGTTATCATTTTGAGAAAGCCTATTCAGATCCAGCCAGATTGCAACGTATGATGTTTAGATTGCAGAAGTACAATTTCAGTCTTGTCTACACAAAAGGCAAACTTCTTTATCTTGCATTTATCTAGATCACCCAGAAATACCACTCAACAGCATGAGAATAAGACACTTGATTTTGAAGTCATGGAAGTTAGAAATTTTTCTTCCACACGTCTAGATGAGCTTAGAGATCATACAGCCTCAGATCCTGTTTTACAGAAGCTCAACTACTTTATCAATTGAGTATGGCCATCAAAGCAATCTAGTTTACCTCAAGGTTTGCAGCCTTATTTTCCATACAGAGATGAGATTTTGCCTGATAATGGTATTGTCATGAAAGGTCCTAAAGTAATTGTTCCAAAGGCTTTGCAAGAAGAGTATATTGTTATCTTGCATCATCACCACCCAGGAGCTGATTCTACAAAAAAAGAGGGCAAGAGGCGTAGTGTTTTGGCCTTTTATGTCACAAAACATTGAGAGAGTACTTTCATCTTGTTCTGTATGTAATAGTACAAAGCCACATCAACAGAAGGAACCACTTCAGCTAAACCAGATTCCTGAACTACCTTGGCCAACAGTAGCCACTGATATTTTCGAGTGGAATGGTCAACATTACTTGGTGTCAGTAGACTCTTATTCCAATTGGTTTGAAATTGACTGCTTCCTAACCTAGAGTCCAGTACTGTCATTACTAACATAAAGCATAATTTTTCAGTTCATGGTAGTCCGCACAGAGTTATTTCTGACAATGACACACACTTTACTAGCCAGCAATTCAAAAGATTTGCCGAAGAGTGGGACTTTTCCCATGTCACAAGTAGTCCTGAGTATCTGCAGTCAAATGGTTTGGCAGAATGTGCAGTTCAAAGTGTGAAACAGTTACCTGAGAAGTCAAAACAAGACAATAGTGATGTGTTCCTGAATCTCTTCAATCTCAGGAATGCTCCTCATCATAAACATCTTGGTTCACCTGCCCAGAGACTTCTGTCAAGACAAACCAGAACTACCTTACCAATCAACAGTAGTTTGTTGGTTCCAAGTGCTAAGAATAACAGATTTGTAAAAGCCCAACTGTTAAAGAAATGCCTATCCCAGAAGTCTTATTATGATAAGTCCAGCAAACTGCTCAATCCATTACGTGAAGGAGAGACAGTGAGAATGCAAACGTGCAAAGGTTGTGATCGGATTGGAGACATGAAGAGTATTTGCCCAGAGCCGAGATCATACATTGTAGAATCACACTGAGCAGAGTTTAGTTGGAATCGGAGACATTTGATGTCAGTGTCCGAGCCTGTACCGCAGCACCTAGCCTGTGAGAAAGACGCTTTATCACAGAGTGAGTTGTCCAGTGTTCCAGTTCCTGAGGATATTCCAGTAAATATCCCTGTTCCTGAGATGAATCCTGAAGTTCCTGATATGAATTCTTCACTCCCTGTTGCTAAAGCCAGTTCTGAATATTATGTCACAAGATCAGGTCATATTTCCAGACCATGTTACAGATACACAGCAAGTTGGACATGAACATTGTGTGTGTTGCTAATGTCTATATATTATTGCATGTTTCGTTCTAATGTTATTTCACTGAAGGCAATCTATTTAAGAGGGAGGATGTAGATCAGTGTGTGTGTACAACTTTAAGAAGCTTTTTAGGGGTTTGCACAAGTGTAAAAATACTGAGCATGTGCGAGCCTGACTGCCATTTTTTAGTAGTTGTTGAGATGTAAGCATGTATTTCTATGTAGTTTTTCAGTTAATCAGTTTGCTTATATTTTGTAAAGCTGCTATCCATCCTGATGTGTTTCCATGTAATAAAGCATATAAATGTACTACAACACTGTCAAATAAATTGTTAAAATCAGACTGTAAAAATCATTAGGCTTTTCAAAATGACAGTCAATAACACAGGAGGTTCAAGTTCAAAACATTTTACTAGTGTACACCAGGAGGCAGAAAACCATACAGTACAAGTATAGAATTCTGACTAACATGATACAGGAAGTAAACTTCTTTAAATACACTATACATTCAAGCTGTGCCCACCTTACTGACGTGGTCAGTCACAGGGCACTTACATCACTATAGTCTACAATATTCTATTCATAAGAAAGTGCTGAGGTTATACTTTTTAAAAACTTTCCCATGAGAATAATACAGCCTTGCAAGGCACCTGGTCAGTCATAATGTCTCTCTGTAAATGTTGCTCTTTCAAGGTTCCGGTTCTGCTCGAATACAATACTCGGTTCATTTCTTAATATGCTCCTTTGTCTTAGCAGCTGTACTTTTATCTCTGATAAGATTCACAAGGCCAACCATCTCAGGGAAAGGAAGAAAGATTTCAAAGCTAAATACATTTATTTTTCCCTGACCCAGCAGCTAGTTAGTAAAAGACATAAGCTTGCTGAGCTGGCTACTGCCAGGGTCAGAGTTCAATCACACTGCAGCTCTAAAGCTCCAAGCAATTACATGTAAGATCATTCTTACTGCCATATTGTAAAATAGAATAAAATGCATTACATACTATTTGCTTCTAAACTAGCACTTCATATATGTTTAACTACATATTTTTCTAACACCCACCTATTCATTATGTATATTAGAGAGAGAGAGAGAGAGACGAACGATGACCATCAACAAAGTACAAAAAAGGTAATATTTTAATAGCATCTGTCATCACAGGTAGCAGTTCAAAATCTTGGCACCTGGTTTAGCTGGTGATGAACTATGGAGTCCATATGACTGAAAATCCAGAATTGCACAAACTTAATCTAAGACTGCTATTTGCCAGAATATTCCCTTTTCTCTGAGATGTGACATTTTCAGAGCTCATCTATATATAGGTTCAGGAGGTGTGGTGGGCTAGCCACCTGCAAAAAAAAGAAAAAGTTTGAAAGAAAATAATGATGTTTGTATTCACTCTTTTTCTTGAGTTTTGGTCTTTTTTTCTATATTTCAGCACTTGATGTTTTGGATATCAGTATTTTAACTAGAGCTATCATCCCACCCAGCATGAAAAGAAGCTGAATATTGGATGGCTCTTCTCTACCCACAGTAACACTACTAAAAGAAACTAGCTACTAAAAGTTTAATATGTTTAGTGATATGTAGGCCCACATTCTTTACAGACAAAGCTATTGCCACAACAACAGATATTAGATGTGAACTCATGAATTCCAAGCTTACCCATCAATCACAATAACAGTTAAAATTTCTAGCAGTACTGTTGCGTGCCCTATAAGGTTCAAATCTCTTAAATTTCACCTTTATGATTTATTTTCCAAAAATGTCTTCTATTTAAATGGAAAATATCTTAAACTTCATCTAGATGTATTTCCCAAATTTGATTTAGAAACCATGTCCAGTGGGGAGAGATTGGTAGCCTTTGCAAAACTGACGACTAATGCTGAATCTGTTAAATCTTTGAATGCTAAACCAAGTTCTTAGAGTGTAAAAGAGTAATTTCAGTGAAAATATGGTGGCTCATTATTAAATGCACTGTTGTAGTTACAGCATGAAAAATAGTGTCAGAATTAATTTCTAAGTTTCTTAAAATGTGCAGAACTGAACGACATTGGATAGTCACTCATGAACAGAAAAGATTATTCCATACAAAGGTTTGAAATGAATATTCCACTCTTGTTTTAAGTGAAACAAGGGCTCCTACTGTAGTTTGACAATGTCCTGCTATGTGTTCTTTTTCCTTATTGATTTAGAGTACACACGGCACTAATGGATGACAGCAAAGGGTCTTACTGAGTTTAAGCCATCATAGCTGTGTGTGATAGTGGCACATGTGTTAGTACTTAGTAGTCATCATGACTGCCTGACAGTAAAGGACAATCATACAAAAATGCAGACCATATACATTTGCTAAACCTCTTCCATGCCTCATTATTTACAAGGTCCTACTGATATCAGTAGCATAGTAGGTGGCATTTCACAGCCAAACAGACAGTTGATAAAGCACCAGGAAAAGAACCCTTTATCATAGCCAGCTTTAGCCACCAGGAATACTGTGGTCACTTGATACTTTGTAACAGAACCCTTTATCATAGCCAGCTTTAGCCACCAGGAATACTGTGGTCACTTGATACTTTGTAACAGAACCCTTTATCATAACCAGCTTTAGAAAGCCAGGGAACCTTTTGGCTAGGCTTATATAGGCCCTAGGGCCAATAGCCTAGTACCTACCTATGAACCTATGAACCAGGAATACTGTGGTCACTTGATACTTTGTAACAGAACCCTTTATCATAGCCAGCTTTAGCCACCAGGAATACTGTGGTCACTTGATATTTTGCAACACGTCTGTAAAACCAACTATACAGCAATCTTGTATAATTATTAGACCAGGTGGGGAATAACTCTTATTCATATCTCCTTTAAAATTCAAAGATATCTTTAGTTGTAGTAATAGTGTTTTATCAAGTAACAGGCTTCTCAATTCCATTAAATATTTTACCACTGACATACTGCCCCTGGCTTAGTTAAACCAAGCTGGTGGACATTCTCTCCAGTAAAACCAACAACTTAGCCAGTTTTAAGTACCTGCAAAACCTATGGCTGCAGAAGCCCCTTAATCATCCTTGACTGTGTGGGGACCCCACAAAAGCTGCTGCTGGTTAGGGAAAAATGAGTACAAAAATATATTAATTTCCTGATTATGCTCTTTAACTTGAACAGCGCTGTGATATGACCCTAATAGTATAAAGCTGATAACGAACATGAGCAATGTAAGCACTAGAGGGATCAGCAGCCCAGAGTGACTGATCTCAGTGCAGACCTTGAATTTTAAGAAGAGTTAATGCTTCCAGTCTTCAGGAGTGGTTTTATTTTTCAGGGAATTTTATAAATGTTGGCAGACAGAACCAGATACTATAAATCTCAACATCTTTACTCAGGAATTCTGGGCAAAGCCAAAAATAATAGCAGAATAAAGGCTCAAAATCAGAAACACATGTTAAATATTACTCCAATTCACTTAGAAAGAGAATAAAATAGCACCTTGCACTTTTTGGACAATAAAAAGTATAAAACTGATATCTGGATTTATTGACTGTCTGTAATCCTAAATGATTTATCAGTAAATCAAACTTTTTATGAAGGACAGAGTAAAATTATGAGAAAATTCAGGGAACGTCTGTGAAACCAGAGGCAGTCACAGGTATGCATTACTCCACAATAAAGTAAATAAAAGTGATTTACTTTCGCTGATGTTTGATGACTGCTAAACAGCAGTCACTGATCTGGTTTGGTAGTACCGGTGTTGCATAGTGTATTTTTATTTGCTGTAAGTACAAAACTGGTATTGCTATAGCTTATGCGCGCACACACGTGTGTGTGTGTGTGTGTGTGTGTGTGTGTGTGTGTGTGTGTGTGTGTGTGTGTGTGTGTGTGTGTGTGTGTGTGTGTGTGTGTGTGTGTGTGTGTCTGTGTGCATGTGTATGTGTGCGTATGTGTAAAATATATCTGATTTTTACTTGTGCACACACCCAATAATGCCAAGACACATACATTATTCTTATGGGTATCAGTAAAAAATGCAGCTAAAAAGTAATTATATTTCAAATATAAGACATAAAATATATCACAGAGCATTCAGACACTTAGATCTTCTAGGATTCTGGTGGCCCCCACTTCCCAGACTGTACAAATGGATATGGGAGACTTCCTTCATCCTCCTTGACTGTGGGGGGCCCCACAAAAGCTCTTGCTGATTGAGGAAAATGAGGATAAACTTAACAACTTTCTGATTATACTCTTTAACCTGAACAGGGCTGTGATATCACCCTCTTAGGAAAAATCTGATAATAGCCTCTTGGACGATGCTTTCAGCTGCACCCATTGTAAAAGCAACACTGCTCAGATATGTGTGTACAGAAAGCTGCTTTAGATTATGTGTGGGGGTGCTGGGGATTGTGTGGTTATTACTTTAATTTTTCATCACAGTCAAACAATAGAGGTATGAAGAGGAGGTCATTATATCTTGTGTTTGGGCTGAGGCCAGTGTGGTCATTGTTTGTTTTACTTTTTGCACAGACCTCAGAGATGTACAAAGAGCACTGCTATAGCTTGTGTAGGGGGAGTGTACTTTCTAGGAGCAACAAAGTAGAATACATTACTGTAGTCATTATTTTTTTCACTTTCCTCACAATCACACATCAGGCGCATATACAGGTGACTGCCTTTGGGGGGATAGGGGGTGAGGAGTGATGAGATTTGCTATGTATATCAGCAGACACTTGAAATACATGACTTTAGTGCATTGAACTTCTGCTTTTATCCCACTCTAACACAAGAGGGATGCATATGCAGTGACTGTCTTTTTGGTGGGTTAGCAAGGCAGGCAATTTTCCCATATAGCACCTGTGTATCCTCAGAACAACTTGCTTGTTAGTTTATTGTGAACTACCATTTTGTCAACTTTGAACATTAAGCTTTGGGCACAACTTATGTCTTTCTTGAAAGAAAAAAATTAAGACTGAAATTCTTTTCTTAACCATGATTTTTTTAGGCTACCATTGGATGAAAAGGTTGGAAAAATGCTCTAAAATGCCCCGGAGCATCTAGAACTCTATGGCTTCTTGGGCTCTGGCTTATTTGAGTTATTTCCTAAATGTTTATTACTGTGCTATCTTGGTCAGGGAAGGTGTGTTGAAAGGAGACAAGGAAAACTAACGCTGAACAGCAACACTGAACTACTTTTCATAATCATAATTTCTGTTTAAGCCATCATTGGATGTAAAGGTTTTGTAAAAAGAAAAAAAAATTAAAATGCACTTAAAAGCATACACAAAGTTATGGCTTCTTGAAAAAGCTGAAAAGTAAGGAAAATGTGAGAAAAGGAAGAAAAAGGAATGTGCATAGTATGGGGATCCCAGACTGGAGGGCGTGTGTGTTGGGGGGAGGGTCTGAAACAGCAGGCCTAGGGCGCCATTTCACCTAAGTCCAGACGTGTACATAGAATTGTTATAATGTATCATTGTTACAATTAAATGCCAGTAACTGTAAATGTCCCTCTGAGATGGGCCAACATAGTATGGCACACAGGCTGTTTGTAATGTAAGTGCAGTATAGCTAGGTTAGTCAGTGCATTGTTGTTGTTGCTCTTTTGGCTTTTCCCGGTTAGGGGTCGCCACAGCGGAACTCTGGTCCGCTAATGATTGGCAGCTAGTTTTTTTTATGGTGTTGAGTTGCCAGCCCAACACCCAACCTTCAACGAGGGCATGCCCATTCAATGCATGTCTTTCGAATGCCCACTCGACCGCGGGGAGGACATGCAGACCCCACACAGAAGGCACTCCCAACCCAAGCCGAGAATCAAATGGGAGAACTTCTTGCTGTGAGGCAACAATGCCACCGCTGCACCACCATGGAACTCCTGCTCTTAAAAGTTTGCAGCATGAATTAAAAGGTTGCTTAGGAAGCTTGGCAGTGACAGGGTGACACTTACACTGGAAGTGCCTAGGGAGCCCCCAAATTGATATTTGCTGCCTACCCCAAATGTTAACACTGGCCCTGCCCTTTATAAATATACTTAAGTCCTGTTAAAAAGTTATGATAAATTTTATTTTATATATGTATAGAAGATAAATATGAAATGTGTCAATTTTGCAACTGTGAACTATGTAACACTGAATTTTATAAGCTCCATAACAAATGTATTGTGTAACAGAAATATTAGTGGCAATAACAGCATTCTTTGAAAGTACTTGGATGTTGGTGTAAAGCATTTATTTTAATGAGTCTCTTGAACCATTTTGATGGTAATCTTGCAAAATGTTTTCTAGATTACCATAAAAGATGGGTTCATGTGAAAGTTAAACAGCCTTTTTACTCAGAATGTGGATTATGACAAACTTCAGTAACCAAAGAACAGTTTCCATTATTATGGATGTAAATGCAAAGATGTACAGGATACATACTTCTCAACCTCTTAGAGCAAAAAAGCTGGACAAAGCCATAAATAAAAGTGGGACAAAAGCTCGAAAATAGAGACAGTTTTTTAAATATTGCTCTTAGAAACTTAGAGAGTTGATAGAATAACAGATTTTGCTTTGGGATGACGTTTTTGAAGGATGTGAAGCCTGAAACTCAATTGTCTGTCTTTGTTTTCTAACTTCAGTCTTTAATGATTTACCACTAATTTTCCAGAAAAAAAATAATTTTATGAAAACACGGACCAAAAATATGAGGCCAAAATCTGTACATTCTGCAAAAATCTGTACAGTTGAGAGGTATATCAGGGTAAGCTGTAACAGTGGAAGCAGTTTGTTTTGTTCCTTTTTTCCTGGACGCAGTTACTGACAAATAATATTTTATAATCTTGCTTATAGAAAATGTATAGGGTTACTTAAAAGTTAAATTCATTAGAAAGCATTGTTGTTTGAGTGGAAAGCTGGTGCAGCTTGGAGACAGACTTAGGCAACTTTGATGAGTCATTAAACACAGAAGGCAGTAGAGAAGCAGTCAGGTTTGGACAGGTTCTAGAAAATCAATAATGCGTTGAAAAATCTATGCTTTGTTACAACAGTCCTCTATAAAAGCATATAATATGACTATATATCAGACTAGAAAATCATATTGACATTCTTAAAGTGTATACCAGCTTTCTCACTTCAACATAATCATTGTAATCCCCTTCCGTTGAATCTTTATGACATCATAACTATCTTTTGCAATGTTATTGTTGCAACTGGATTTGATTTTAGAGAGTGGGCTGAATGGCAGTTTTTCCAAACTCAGAATTATTTTACTTATATAGAAAAACATAAAGAAGCTAATGCAACAAACCAGAGACTAAAGAGTTGTAGTTACCTCTGTGCGTTGTCTCTCCACAGCCCTTCCATGCCTTGTCCCAAACTAATTGTAGCTGCTCTTCTTCACTGCACTATACCACTGTCTCGGATATTACATTTCAGAATCCTAAAGCACTCAGTCTGAAGTAATATTTTAATGTGTCCCAATTCATAGAAACCATCTGTTCTGCATACCAGCTACATGGCAAAGGGCAGGTCAGCTGCTGTACTGACAAAAATAAGATTATTAATGTTAATAAGTGGCCACTGCATTGTATAGTGACATTTATGGTGTGCAGAATTATTTTTTATCAACTGCAAAATGTGAAAATATAATGTTAATAAGCCCAGAAAAAATTTGTAGGATATACCATGTGTGCCCAGGCTGCACCCCATCACACTGCAAAAACTTGTGCATAGAGACAGTCATAGCAAACAGTGCATATCATCACCTTCCTTTCAGCCTGGACTAAAATAGGGTACAATAATTTTGTCCAAGTAGAAGACACAGCAAAAGGCCCATGAGACTGCAGTCTGTTCATCCTGCATTGTATGGTAGATGTGGTATATGTGACAGACACATTCTAGAGACTCTAAATCCTATGCCACTTGGGGAAGGAGATAAACAGTGCCTTTGCTTAGAGAGCTGAACATGTGTGCATACACTAGGGTACTCAGTTATGTGTGCATTTCTGTTTCTGTGCTGTAATACACATCTCCAAGGAGTCAGCTCTACACCACTGCCTACCAAGATGGCTTGATAAATACACAAGTATGGCCAAAACAATTCATGCAATAGATCAACTGCATTTGCCTTATCCGCACGCCTGCTTACCAGTGTAAATTTGCATTTCATTAGGACACTGAAGTCTGTGTGTATGTCACTGCCATTCAATTGCTTGTTGACACAGATCTGGAGCAGTTGTACAATATCAACAGTGGCCAAGGTTGCCCCCTACCTATCTGGGTAACCAGAATGGCCTTTACATACTCTGCTACTGCAAACAGAATATCAGTGGCTGTAAAATCAGAACATTCAGATGGCAGTTTTCATGCACCCATCAGTTCGGTGCATAAAGGAGGAAAGAGGTGAACATCTGCAAAGAGAACATTTATGTAGCAAAAAAGGCGGAGAAAGGAGTGAAGGAACGGATGGAAAGGACACAGTAAAGTAAGAAAAGGAGTATAACTAAATAGGCCAAGGGATAGAGAAAATTGTGTGGCTTTTGTCCAGTTTTTAGCTCTTCCAAAATTGGCAATTCTAGCAGTGGCAGCAGAACATGGGTGGGAGCTGTTGTCCTGCTGTGCTTTGTTTGCATAATAATGCCTATATGTATAAATGAGTATATGTTAAAACTACCGATGGTAAATGTGGATGCATAGAATCACAAAACCTGATACTTGTTTAAAGGTTGTTTTTTGTAAGAGGGCTTTGCCCTTGAAATCCCCAAGTGGAGAACTCCTTTCTAATACCCTTTGGATTAAGTATAACCTACTCCAAGGTCACTTCAGTGTAGAGAAAGGGGCAAAATCAGCTTTTAAACTTTCAGGTTATATGATTTTGAAGCATTGGCATTTATTTAGTCATATTTGAAACTTGCTCCTGTTAATAACTTTTAATGCATCTATATGTATGCTTGCATGCATGCACATATGCAGAAATAATCTACAGTAAAATGTATTATTTCCAGGATTAGTTTCTGTGCCTTGTGCCTACTGAATACTGGAGTAGGCTCTGAGTCATCTGTAACCCTAATAAGTATTTAAGTCTTATTTACTGTAAGTGTGATTGCGTATGTGTATGTGCAGAATGGACCTATGTTTGCTTGGGCTTGACTTTTTCCAAAGTATGCAGCGCTGCCAGCTTCCATGATTATATTGCTTTAATGCTATTGTGGTGCAGTAGCTTCTATAGAGTCGATAGCCTTCTGTAACTACATTGTATTATAGTGCCAAATAACAGCTTGGCACACCATAGCTACCTGTGAATTGCTTTAGCATTATTATTCATGTTAAGTTGCTCATTTAGTATGTAGCAAGCATGCTAGGTTAGCTGCAATATATCTTCTGTACAGCCCTCATACCCTGTTCTCAATGAATCACTTGTGGGCATTGCCCTGCTCAACTTCTGCTATGTCTGCAAATCCCTCCTAAACTTCCTATTTGAAAGTTTCCATTCCATCTGCCACCTATATCACCTTCATTTTTTCTGTTCCTGTTCAGCTCTACCCATTTTACTCATTTCCATATTGTGTGATTTGTTTTCAGATCATAACCATGTTTTCTCTTCATTTCCAGTCTATGCATGTCTACCTTTCAAATACTCTCCTCATATCTCAGTTTCTCCATGCTGTTCACCTTGTCTATAACTTTGTTTTCCATGCTTTCTACAGCCATGATTTTCTTTTTCTTGTGTCTGTAAAGCATCATAGCTGTATTCCAAATGCATTGTTATCACTGCTCTCTCTCTCTCTCTCTCTCTCTATATATATATATATATATATATATATATATATATATATTTAGTTAACATTTTGTTTTCCAGGATAAGTCCAACTGGACATCATGTGCCCTTTTTCAGTGGAGTCCTGGGGAGAAAAGCTCCAAAGAAATAAGTGTACATACATGCTTTAGATAACAATAAAACTGGCATACAAGATAAGAGAAACAATGAAGTAAAAAAAAAAACAATTATGTAGAACAATAAGATACTCGGGAGTAGTACCATTATTTGCAATATATACAAAAAGTACATTTCAGGTGAGAATAGTGTATGCATTAAAGGCTGCAATGGGTCACTTACATATGGAAAAGTGGGTCTTCAAGGGGGGGTCTTTGCAGTTGCAGAGAGGATTCATATTGAGGTATAATTTAAGAAGGCCTTTGAAGGTACCTGTGTGACTTGTAGCCTGAGTTCAGGTGGGAGGGTGTTCCATGCTTTGGCAACATCATGGGAGAATAAGGCCTCCCCAGAACTGTTATTGCATGGATTAACTTCAGTCAGGTTTTTGATACATGAACGTAGCTCCCTTTTAGGGTTGTGAAAGTTTAGCATGTCGGCAAGGGCAGGGCACTTCCTCGGATGGAAGAGAATTTGATGGACTATGATCAGTTAGTGATAGCAAAGGAGGTTTGGAAATTCTAACCAGTGCAGTTTAGTTAGGGATAGCCAATGGTGGGAATGTGATCTATTATTGGCAGCGAACCTAGCTATTTTATTGTAGCATGTAGAGAATTTGTTCAGGTTGGTTTTGTTAATATTGGTGAGAACTGGAGAGGCATAAAGTAGTGTCGATAAGAGATGAGTTCTGGCTATTGTTGTTCTAGTCTCAGGGGTTAGGAATAGTTTGCAACGATACAGGCAACCTATTTTTTTATGGACTTTAGAGATAGTTTGGGATATGTGCTTGTTGTATTTAAGTTGATGATCAATAGTGATGCCTAAGAGATTAGCCTCAGTTACTGGAGTGCCAATGGTAGACATGATGGTAAAGGTGGCTTTGCAGTGTTTGGTTGGGTGGAATAGTATTAGCTGTGTTTTTTTGGGGTTCAGTATTAGTTGGTAGTTGTTTAGCCAGTTCTCTATCTCAGTGAAGGAGTCTTGGGCTTTACTTTGAAGTAATTGGATGTTTGTTGCTGAGCAAATTAGGGTAATGTCATCTGCATACTGGATAATGTTGGCTTTAGTGGTAGCTAGGTGGAGATTATTTGTAAAAATGTTGAACAAAAGGGGCCAAGGATTGAACCTTGTGGAACATTACATGTGACAGGGAGTGGGGGGATAGGGAGTTGCCCCATTTGACAGATTGTGACCAGTTGTTTAGGTAACTGTTAAACAATTGTGGAGTGGGGTCATCAAGGTTGAGTTCTGCTAGACAGGTGAAGAGTTTGTTATGAGAAACTGTATCAAATGCCTTGGATAGGTCTAAAAATATGGTAGAGACCAGCTTTCCTTGGTTCCTGTGAGAGTTTATGGTATTGGAAAAGTTAATTAGGGCAGTGTTGGTGCTATGGGAAGGCCTGAATCCATGCTGGGTTTTAGTTAGAAGGTTGTTGCTTAGCAGGTGGGTAAGGAGTTGGAGGTGATACATATATATATGTATATATATATATATATATATATATATATATATATATATATATATGTGTGTGTGTGTGTGTGTGTATATATATATATATATATATATATATATATATATATATATATATATATATATATATATATATGGGTCTACTTCATAACATTGAAATTTCATAATGTTGAATTTCATAACATTGAGATCATAACATTGAAAATTCAAAACAGTGAAAACCCAAAACATTGAAAACTCAGAACATTGAAAGTGTGCTTCATAACATTGAAAACTACACTGCATAAGCAAATAATATTACCTCCACCTACAACACCACCTAACTAACAAACACGAGCCCCCCACAACCCCCCCCCATAATTTAAATATACCAACTCCAAGATTGCACTACAGTAGAAAATAGTTAATTTCCTAATCTCAGTGTATAGTGATTGTGATACAGTCAGGTTAGGAAATACATTTTTTCCACTGTAGTGCGATCTTGGAGTTGGTATATTTAATTTACAGGGGGTGGGGGGGCAAAGCTTCCCCACATGGGGTGTGCAGGGGGCTTGCCCCCCTGCAGAAACGTAGTAGAAAGTGTGTTTGTTAGTTAGGTGTTGTTATAGGTGGAGAGGATGTTATTTACATATGCATTGTAGTTTTCAATGTTATTAAGCACACTTTAAAAGTTCTGAGTTTTCAATGTTTTGGGTTTTAAATGTTTTGTGATTTAGATGTTTTGGTCTCAATGTTATGAAATTCAACGTCAAGAAATTTCAATGTTATGAAGTAGATCTATATATATATATATATATATATATATATATATATATATATATATATATATATGGGTTCATGTCAGTACACCGACAAGTCGGAACATCGACATTCACTCCACCGACACATGAAATAATCGAAACCGCAAACACGGACATTTAACAGGTAAGAGGTTTACATTTCGCTAATCATGCCTACCACACATGCATAACACTGCCACACTTACTAAACCATGGTAGGCATGATTAGCGAAATTAAAACTCTTACCTGTTAAATGTCCGTGTTTGCGGTTTCGATTATTTCATGTGTCGGTGGAGTGAATGTCGATGTTCCGACTTGTCGGTGTACTGACATGAACCCATATATATATATATATATATATATATATATATATATATATATATATATATATATATATACACATATATATATATATATATATATATATATATATATATATATATATATATCTTTATTCTCAAAATACTGAAATCTCAAGTTTCAGTATTTCGAGTTGAGAATATCGAAACCTCATAAACACGAAACTACACAATTAAGAACACTCACAGTATCAAATTCAAGAAAACACAAATAGATATACAACTCTCCCCCCAAAATACACATAAACAGAAAATAACTAAAACCAATAACACCTCCATACGTGGCACCCTCCCACACCCCCGCTGGTTATATATACCAGCTCCAAGTTCACACTAACTCGAACAAAAAGGAACACACACCTTCACTCCCATTGCAGGCAGTCATATTTATACTCACTAATAACACACACACACACACGTACAAAAATCATCACATTCAGCACTCACACACATACACTCTCACCCACCTACCCCAACTTACATCTACAGTCCCCCACAACAATTAAACATTAAAAAAATTACACTAAAACCCTTAAAAATGTAACACCTACCTGAATATCCATACAGAAACAAACATCACCTGCCATACCACACAACCCTTAAAGGGACAGCACATACTAAATTACACACCATAGCAAACTCAACACAGATTCGGTAAACTAAGATTCAACATAGTGTAGTTTCGAAAAACAGTACTTTCGATATTCTCGACTCAAAATACTGAAACTTGAGATTTCAGTATTTCGAGATTAAAAAGTGGACCCATATACATATATATATATATATATATATACATATATATATATATATATATATATATACATATATATATATATATATATATATATATATATATACATATATATATATATATATATATAGACAGAGAGAGAGAGAGATGGAATCCTCTCCTAATTCTTTGCACCTTGTTATCTTAACAGCCTTCACTGCTGTCATGTTATTTTGCGTAGTATTGGCTGTGATTACTGTACCCAAAACATTTCCCACTTTACCAGTGCTTAAGGTATCCCTGATATAACTGCACACTTCTGCATGGATCACCCACAACCAATTGCAGTACTTTTTTTTTTTTGCTTTAAATTCAAGCAACTGCCTTTCTGTCAGCATTGCCAAATGCAGCAGATCTGTCTGGAAACCATTCCATCATTTTTGATTGCTACACCACTTTTTAGCTCAACAGATGACATCTGATATAGATATAAAAAGAAATGTACTAAACACAAATCCATCCTGGCACTTTGTGCAATTGCAGTGTTTTTTTCCAATGCCTTTTTTCTTTATCATTCAGCTAGTTCTCATCCTCTCCCAGTATGTTGCATATTGTGTGCAGACCCTCATATTAATTTTCTAAAGAACCTATTGTAAGACATGGTGTTAAGGACTAAAATCCAGACATATCCTTATGTTCCCTCTTCTCCAACTAAATGGTGACCCAGTCAACAAACTAACTTAAGCTCTGCAGACAAAGATTGTTGTGCACAAAGCCATGGTTCCTACTATCAGAAATAAAATTAACATTTAAGAACACCACCGGAATGTCACATACAATATTTTCTTCACTTCCTCCTGAATGTAAATGGCGATAGAAAGCCTGTAATTATTTTACACCATCCTAGACCCTCATTATTACTTATGCTGATAACAGGCTTGCCATTCAAGAGGTTATACATAAAGTGATGATATACCTGAGATAATGACATCACTTGCAGTTTGCAAATGGGATATTTATTTAGTGATATGTATGGGTAAAGCATTTTAGTAGGCAAAACCACAATAATGTTTAAAACACAGATTTCTGAACACATCAGTGACATTAAATGTTACAAGGAATCTAAAGAACTTTAGAAGCATGTATTAAAACATCCTGACGTTTCTTTTATTGTTTATTGGTATTAAGAGACTAGTTGATGTTATTACAAATAATGCTCAGTTACAAGATTTATTATATCATAAGAAATGAACATAGATTATCAGTTTGGGCACTCATATTGCACTTGGAATAAATTAAATAGGAATTGCATTCATTGTTTTATTATAATGGTTTATTTGAATAATGTCAAATTTTTATTATGAGTTTCATTTCACTATGTCAGCCTAATACTAGAGATATATATACTCATAAATTATTAATGCTTAGATACTTGTTATTTGCATACCTATGGATTTATGATGTGCTGCAGCTTTTAATACTGCTGTATACACGTATACACTTGACATCTGTTGGGATAGCTTTTAAACTGTATTCTGTAATAAATCAAGGCAGATTAGTACCATGGAAGGAAACTTGACCACTGAAAATAGTTTACTTATGTTTTTTTCATTGTGTCTGACCTAATTGCAACCACATGTGATTATATATATTTAATAATTACCCAGAATGTCACTTTTTATAGTTGTGCTGACATTTTTCCTCTTGCATTTGAATACATTGTCCTGCTTGCTTTTTTGGAGGACTGTGCATTATTTTGGAAAGGTCCACATTTATCTCCACCATTCATTCCTGTGATTGTACTCTAATTACAAAGAAAAAAAAACAGTTATGAAATGGTTGCTAGCCCCTAACCCTGTGTTGTAAGCTTTAGGTGGTTATGTCATTGAAAAACTAAAAATGAAAACATATTTCAAATAAACTAATAGGAAACTTTGCTGAGCCACTAAAGTGAAAGAAAAGAGCCTTCATCTATTAGACTGCTTTCAGGAGCTGTAGACATTTTATATCAGTGACAATGCTAGAGTGAAAGCACTGCCCTCCTGGTATTGACAGTGATCTGAGCATATCTACAGCTCCTGAAAACAGCTCAGTAGAAGAAAATGTTTATCTTCTAATTTAGTGACTATATAGTTTCCTGCTAATTTATCTGAACTGTCTTTTTATTTGTAGCCTAGTTAAACAGTAGGCAATCTAAAATTCTTACATTGGTTCAATAAATGCAAAAACTAAATTTTTTTATCATTCTTGGAAGACGTTTGCCTCATCCTTTTGCCTTACCTCTTTGATAGGCATCAAGCATTTTCTCTACTTGCTCCCTAGTTAGCCTTTTATTTTTCCTTTTCTCCCACCCATACCTATCTACCCTTGCATGTTGGCACTGTGCCCTATGTCTCTTGTTTAAATACAGAGACAAATAATGTATTCAGTAACTGTACCTAATCTGTAGCATTTTCAACTTTCCTTTCTAATAAAGGAATATGCTTCCATTTCATTTAGATTCCTCTCATGCTTCTGTAAAACTATTTTTGCTAGCCATTCACTATCATTGCCATATCTTTACTTGCAGCTGTTTCTCACAGAAAAATAAACTTTACTGCTCCTTTGCAGTATGATTGCATGCCATCTACCTCACCCTTACACCAGCTGATAATGTTTCATATCTCTGTTTGCAAGGCTGCTTGGCTAATCTTTATTCATATTCTTCTTCTGACAAAATGTCATTCCTTTCCTCTTGCATTCATAATTGATGTTCCATAATTCATCCAGTTTTATTGTTTACAGGCATCCTTCTGTAATACCTCCTGATCTTTTTCCAAATTGCTAAAGTCTGTAATTCTGTGATCTCATACCTCTGCCACTGTGGACTGTACCACTATTAGTCCAAACCACATACTAACATGATTGTTGTTGGCTAGTAGATGTCTCACCTCAGCTGCTGTTGTCACCTTCTGATCATCATTTAGAACAAGGTCAGGTAGTATTACACTTCTTGCTTGGGCACTTCAGTGTTTGCTTTCAATCATCTTCAAGCAAAAGATCTATGATTTCTTACTACCTTCTAATCCTGTATGCAGGCACTTACTAAATCACCAAATGGAAATGAGACTCTCCCATAAATATCATTCGCTTTCTCTTGCCAATCAGCTAGTTTTGCTTTAGAGCTTGACGCCACCTTTTTCTACATCGAATGGCCTGTATAATACGTGAATCTTCCAGGCATCCTCTACTCACTCTCAGACTTCTCCTTTTCCTGATCACTGTCAGCCTTTTCTGCAAGACTTTGTATTTCATACTGGTTATACCACCCTGTTTTCAGTTTTATTTCTGCTGCTGTTCTGCACATTAATTATTTCCAACCACCACTGTTAATTTTTATGTTCTACCTGCAATATTATTGCCTCCCTGTATAAACACAGCATGCAAGAGATTTATTTTGTTGGCTAAGTATCCAACTTTGAAAAACAAGACTCTTAGTATACTACTTGCAGCACATTTCATTCATTGCTTTTAGTACTTTAATTCATCTTTGCAACCCTTTGACCTTCCTCTTCTCTCTTCCATTAAGGCTGTCACTCCTATCCTCTCTCTACTTGTTTCACTTTAATGGGATGCTTGCTTTAGTGCATGCCTCTAGCCCATTTCTCAGAATGAGCTGTTATACTAGTCTGTACTAGTATATAGCCTCTGATTCTCTTATGATTTTCTCCACTTGTGATGAATTATGGCACCATAACCATGGTCATAATACTCTGCCTGTCTCCCTGCAACACCCCTCCTCCATTTCCAATGTACCCTGCTACGCTTCACTAACTGCATCAGTAGGCAGATCATTTGTCATATATGTACATTCACAAAAGGATTATTGCACAGATGTATGACTGCTTTTAACATAGTTTTATTTGCTCTGGCCATTGTCTAGCTTAGTACACACGGCACACAAAGTAAACTCCTCATTCCTTGCATGCAGCAAACACAATGATTTAGTGGAACCTTCCAGTGTAGTTACAGTTTGTTCTCTGTTAGCTCACCCTTCCTACTTCATATCTCCTTTATCTATAGCCTTCTCTGCAAGGCAGTTCATGGCACTATTGTGCCCTTATGCTAACAGAGTTATTCCCCTTACAGTTGTTGAGGAATGTCCCTCACCTCACTCTAATTATTAGATTTACTCTCCTCCACGACAATGCATTAGTCCTCTCCAACTCTACATATTCCTCCTTTGGCACCACTTTCCATAGTTTCAGTTTCAGTTCCCTCATCTTCTAAAATCTTATTCAGAACTCATCTTTCTATTTTATTTAAAAGTATCCTCCTATTACTGCTGTAAGCTAATTGCCCAGCATATCTTGTCTTCAGTGTACCTTCCTCCCCACGTCACTATATTGCCCAGTTTTTTATGTATGCAAGATGTAACTTAAATCCTCCACAGTAACAGAAGTGCATCTCAACTCATTCTAGTATTCTGCCTAGTTCAAAGCTGTCACTATTACATTTACTAAGTTCTTTGACCCTAGCATTGATCATAGCAATCTTATTTCAAAATAAAGCAAATTATCGTCTGCCAATAGTCAAAATCTGCTCCTTCCCTTTTTTATCTTAGCGACATTGAAGTTCAGATGTACCCATCCATTTCTGTTCTATCTTCTAAATTCCATCATTTACTGACTTCTAATACAACACAGCTTAAGGTAAGATAAGATAGTTTAACCTAACCTAACTTATTTATGCCAACAAGACATGGCTGTTTGTCTGTTAAATCTATACTTTTTTGTCCAACTAGCACCTTTTACTTACAATCCTTGCTCCTTCTCGGGAGCACCATATATTCTGGGCATTCTTGAAGGCCTCCATGGTCCTAGAGTCTGCTATTGCCCATTTAGCTTGTTGCATTTGCTTACTATTCCTTTTCATGAAAACATATTTTCCAGCACCAAGGATGAACGTTCTAGCTCAGTCTGCTAGCTACTCTCCTGCCTTCTTATTATTTTTCTTATTCTGTATCGCGTCACGCTGCTCCTTTATGTCTTAGTGAACCATATCATTTATTTCCTTTCATGTGCGGACACGTTTGCTTCCCTAACCTTCCTCATACCCCTTTTCTTCCTTTCCTCTTACTTCCCTATTTGCAGTTTTCTGTAGCCCCTAACGCAGCATGAGCTCACACCACCTATGAGGTACCAGGAATGAATTCTGTACTCCATCCATGGCCTAATGAAATACGTACAGGGGTAACATAACTTCTCTTTTCTTGTAGCCTACTCTCATCAGGATCACAGCTTTTAACATAATTTCCCTAAAATCTTAGACAAAGCAAGAAATAATCATAGGCAAAGGTCCCAGATCATGGCTGCATGTTATTTAATACTGAGAGCATTCATTTTGAAGGACAGTATTTACTTAGAAAGTTGAAAGAAGATGAGTTTTTACTAAAATGTGTATTTTTTTGAAGAACATGAAGTCTATAAAGTCGCTGTCTGTGAGTACTTGAGCTCTTTAACCATCACTATTTTGGCACATAATCACATATTTTATGAAGGTCAGAATAAAAATTTGATGTAAAATCATGGACATCCCTAACAATCACAGACAGCTGAAAGACATGCTGTTTGCATAGTCTATCTTACCTTGACTACAGATTTTTAGTTTTGTGGCTGGTGGTTTATATTTGATACTAGTATCACCTAAAGGTGTTTCTACTACATGTTCCACATTTTGTGATATTATTTCATCCATCTGGTATTCCATCCTTGAGTTATTTGTACTCTGGTGAAGTATTTTCCAGTTAATGTTTTGTAAGGTTGCTTTCTACAGCTGTTATTCCATTCCAGAGTTAATTATAGTCAGATGAAATACTTTGCAGTTCCCTGCACTGAACCTCAGTTTTCACTTCTTGCCCTGCTCCCTAAGTTTGTTCAGGTCTTTAGAAGTCTTACCCTATATGTCACTGTCCTTTCCATCATAGTGTCATCCACAGATTAGCTGATCTCATATTTAATGCTCCCACAATATCTGACATAAAGATGTTAGCAGCTAGTATGGAGGATTAAGGTTCTGAACTGCTAAAGTTGCTTCTTGTAGATAAAGCCACATGTTTTGACTCCTTCTACCACCATTTAACTATTGTGTGACTCTAAGCAAGTCACATGACCTGACAGTACATGCAGATCACTCCTGAAAAGGGATATTTTGCACCCCCATTGGGGTTACCCATTTAACAAATGTATATAAAAAAAATCACCAAGGAAGATCACTGGTCTCATTTCATTTCCTTTGAAAGGATTCCCCTTACAACTGCTTTCAATATTCCATCCACCTTATACCAACCTGTCAACTTATCCAATTCAGTTTGTCACTCAGCCCCTTATGCGGGAATAAGACCCAGGTTTTATGTATTTTCTGAAGTCAAGGTATTTCAGAATCTCTAAATTTCATTTGCTATGTCATTCTGCCATGAAACAGGATAAGGATGAACTGTCATATGACCACTTTTTCCACCAGCCTGTGTTACTTCTTATCTGCAGGTTGTCAGCACTAAAAAAAACTCCAAGGCCATTGGATATAAAGATATTAGATATAAAGAAGTTAGTTTCAGTACTTTCTCCTTCACTTTTCCTACTATTGATGTAAAAGTAAAAAAAAAAAAATATATATATATATATATATATATATATATACACACACACATTTGTTTTTTTACTTTTACATCAATAGTAGGGAAAGTGAAGGAGAAAGTACTGAAACTAACTTCTTTATATCTAATATCTTCATATCCAATGGCCTTGGATCCATGACGATTGAACGAAAGTTCAATTTTCAGAAACCAAATCACCGAATCCAGTTTAGCGAAAGTGCTTTTTGCCGAAAAAGCACTTTCGCTAAAGTCCCTCAGAAACACTACAAAAAAAACAAACACACGAAAACACAAAACAAATGTTTACGCAGGGGGCAAGGTCTCCTGCACCCCCCCCACACCCCCTACTTTTATATTCTCACTCCGATATTGCACTACAGTGGGAAAAGGGCATATTCCCTTATCCCCGCTGTACTACGATCTCAGCAACAGCCATTCCCCCACAATTCCCCTTACCTGTTAGCATACTTTTGTGAAAGTGCTTTTCCGGCAAAATGCACTTTTGCAGAAAAGTGCACTTTCGCAGATGTATGCCCGGCCATTTCAGTTTTGGAGAAACGGCCGTTTGGCAAACTGTCCGGGACCAATATATATATATATATATATATATATATATATATATATATATATATATATATATATATATATATATATATAAAACACGGTCTGTAGTTACCCAGGTCATTTCCTGCTCCTGTTCCATTGCAGATTTGTACCATTATGGCCTTCATTTATTGAATATCCCATTGAATACTTCAGTCCTGGTACCTGTAATCATAATCTCCAATATCTTTTTGATCCTGAGATGTATGCTGGCAGACATTTAACCTTGTGCATTGCATTTCCTTAATTTACTAAGCTACTTTGCAATTGACTTTCTTTAGGTAAGTGCCTACTCATATCGTTGCATGTTCCTTGTTAATCGAACCTACTTAAGTGTGGTTCGGAGCTCCCTTTACCCATTACTGATTCATATCCCATTAAAATGTTCTAGTTGTTCTTGCTTTGTCACACATATCTCAAGTGAAGGCACACAGCAGGAGGGAAAGCCTGTTTATGAGTTTTAAAAGATGGGCACAGTGTTGGAAAACAAGTCAAAGCCCATGGTGGAAAGGAAAACATCATGAAGTAATTCTCTTAAACAGATAGACTGCCATTATGTGTCTAACTAAGGAAAGTTGTGATGAGGGTTAGCTTTAATCTTTCAGCAATGCTTCTGTTTGTCTTCTCACTCCAGAAAGCCATACATGTAAGGCCTAATGCTGGCTTCACAGGACATCTGTTAAAATGTACTTCTTGTTAATTAAAATCAGTGATTTTTAATAATGATATTAATTAAATATTTAAACCTATTCCTGGTCTGGTTTTGGAGACAAAAAAAAATAAAATAAAATCATAGTAAGCTAGATAATACCTTACTGAGCATATAGTCTTTCTGAAGTAACAACTTTATACAAACTCACTAAACTTCTAAGGAGTGAATTTCAAGTTCAGGTTTATTTAGGTACTTAACAGAACAACAATGATAATAGATATCAATTATAAAAAAAAAAGCAGCTTTATTCAAAATCCGTGACAGCTCAGTGATCCGTTAAGGGGAAATTTATTCTCCCAAAGGTTCTGTCAAAGTGCTAAGGATTATTTTCCAAGCAGTCTAACAATCATAATATACAATAAACCAGGTACAAAAAGAAACTAAACAACTTAATAGTAAATATGCTAGAATTAATAGGATATGTCAGATAAATCAGGGAGTAATCCTGACTAAAACCAAAATCACATGGTATACAGGAAAATAAGTATCTTTATAAAATCAGTCAATTTAGACTGGATAACAGATAAGAAAATCAAACAGAAAAGTATGAATAAAAATTAATAGTCATATGGCAATTCAAAAAATGTGTTTGCTAGGGGCCTTTTAAAATCAGACAGTACCAGGGTCTCCTGTAATAACTGGGATAGTAGGTTCCAAGGATCATGGAGCAGACGGCTGATCGCTGAAAGACCATATTCCATATGCTTATAGTCAGGCCCTTAGAACCTCCGAGAGTCCCAACAGAGAAGGCAGCAGAGGCCTAGCCCGGAAGCATGGCACAAAATCAACTGAACAGATGTTGACCAAAGCACCATTCAATTAAATTTATGGCCCCTACACACAGACACACCACACATACACACACACACACACACACACACACACATATATATATATATATATATATATATCAATCATCATTATCTTTCGGCTTTCCCCGTTAGGGGTCGCCATAGCGGATCATCTCTTACCATTTCTTTCTATCCTCTGCATCTTGCTCTGTCACACCAACCGCCTGCATGTCCTCTCTCACCACGTCTATAAACCTTATCTTAGGCCTTCCTCTTTTCCTCTTACCTGGCAGCTCCATCCTTAGCATCTTTTTCCCAATATACCCATCATCCCTCCTCAGCACATGTCCAAACCAACGCAATCTCGTCTCACTTGCTTTGTCACCAAACTGTCCAACATGAGCTGACCCTCTAATATACTGATTCCTAATCCTATCCATCCTAGTCACACCGAGTACAAATCTTAACATCTTTAACTCTGCCACATCCAGCTCTGATTCCTGCCTTTTTGTCAATGCCACTGTCTCCAACCCATATATATATATATATATATATATATATATATATATATATATATATATACACACACACACACACACACACACACACACACACACACACACACACACACATATATGGGACTAGCTTTATTGCACGTATTCCAAGCATTACACTGGAGCATGCAAAAGTTAAATATATTTTTTTACAGGGGGGTTTGTACCCCTACATACCTCAAACCACCCACTAATTATATGCATTACCTCTCACATCACACAATCCTTGGGAAAGGTACATATTTCTTAACACTGGAGACTGGCGATTTCACATACCTGTTAACCATTTTATTTTATTGACCAAAGTAATTTGACAAAACAGAGATCGACATTTGGAAGTTTTGATTATTTTATGTCCTCCCATGTATCTGTCTATCTATCAATCTATCTATCTATCTATCTATCTATCTATCTATCTATCTATAGGTTCATAGGATCATAGGTTAGCACAAGGCTATCTGCCTTGTAGGTCTTTTTAAGCTTTTTAAGTCTAGCCAGATTTCCCAACCCATATGGTGTTACAATTACCCTTACTGTTTCATGTACTAGATTCATATTATACTTAGCGATAATAATTCAAATAATAATATAATTATTTATAAGGGCCCCAAGTATGGTATTTGTTATTCAGTAGCTGCTCTGTCTATTAGCAGAACAAGGGGTAGCTCGAGTAAATTTACTATTTCCCATCCATAGATCCAACTTACATTTGAATTTGGACAGGATGAGCTTTGTTTTACATGGCTAAGAAGTCTGTTCCAGAGCAGTGGTATCCTCTGTAAGATACATTTATCTCTCCAAACCATTCTGTTGATATTACAGAGAAGGTAAATGGCTTAAGCTGAGCATCCTTTTTTAAAAGATATATTTCTGGATATCCCAGCTAATGTATATTTCTGGATAGATGCATTAAAAAGGAGGCATTATCATCAATGATTGGCATTATGAGTGCTAAACAGAGGAGGACAATGATATCCCTAGACCTAGAAGCAATCCCCTTTTTAATAAACAATGCAATATGGAAAGACTGCCTCATCACAGTGGACAAATGTTGGCCAAAGGTTAGGTTTTGTCAACATACGTTCCCAATGACTTGAACAACTTGGTCAACTCTTAGGGGTATATATTCTCAATGTGATAGTTCTCTGAGAAGGGTGGTATACCAAAGGGTACATTACTGTATTTTTAGGTGTTTAGCTTTAGTATATGATTCTGACACCAGTTATTTGCTTGGGATAATCTTTCCTATAGGATAGCTCAGTCATTTGGGATTCTATAACTGCACTCAACTTGCAGTCATCTACAAACTTATTCAGCCACAGTCCTTTAGTATTGGTTTTAACTTCAGAGAAGTTGATGCCAAACAGGGCAGGTGCCAGTGCCAAGTTCTGTCAGACTCTACTGGTTTCCGGTCTTTTTGTCAAGATAGCTTCCCCTGTTTTGATCTCCAGTTGGCAATCCTGAAGGTGATGTGAGAGTTTATTTCTAGTTTCCTTAACTTTTCTACTATGTCTGAGTGTAACTTTTTTATTTTATTTTATTTTATTTTGCATTCATTTACTAGGGTAATACACCGATCATAACTGACTTTTGCAGGTACTGCCTGGGTTATATAATTTGTTGTTTATGTTTATTTACATAATATAATGCTGCTTGTTATATATAATATGGCTGCATATGTTGATGTTATAAGTAGATGGTAGTTCATCATAAGGCTGTTAATCCAAATCCACAGAATATGTAAAAAAAAATCAGATACTCACCTTATTAAAGCTTAAAACAGTGTTTTTCAGGGTCAAACCTATCGTCATCCAAATGGCCACATCTCTCTCTATAGACTAACTATAAGTTCACACAATACTGAAGGCAAATAGAAATTTCCCTTCTTGCACTGTTTCACTCAATCTTGCTGCGACACTCTTCACTGTCACACTAACACAGTGTACCCCTATAGCCTGCATGCACCCTGATGCTGATGTATTTCTACATAGACTACAGCTGAGACTGGGCAACAGTGTGGGTAATGGTATTTTTCATGATATATTTCCCTCCCTGCATTATTATATGAACCAAATCATTAAACCCACAAAAATAACAGACACAGTACTTCAGCAATAATTCTCCATGTAAGAGTGGTGTTAAGTGCCTGCACTGGTGTGCATTCAGCTGCTTCAGGGTGCATTTAAAGTACGTGCCTTGTATGACTGTCTATTGGCTTGCTTGTTTGTTGGTATGTCAGCTAACAGCCACAGTTATTATTGCACATTGGCTATGAACCACTTATGTTGCTGATATGCCTACAAGTAAATGAGCATGCAATTTATACTATGAGCTGCAATTGTAACTAGAGTCACTAGCAACGATGCTGTACATGGAAATACAACAAGGAATACCCTTTTGGAAACTGATTTATGAATTATGAAAACCACTAAATAATGCGGCCCATAAATGTATTCAAGTTTAGAAGTAATTCTGCTGGATAAGTTAGAAAAGTTAAAGCTTGTCTTGTTATATATGTATGTACATCCATAAGGTAAGATTTTGTTTTTTGACTGTAGCATATTGAAAGGTAAATATTGTTGTGAGTTAGATGGCATGGATAGATACTATAGTCCTGACTATGACCCATATGATCCAGATTTATTTAGCAATCCAGGCACCCGAGTGGGTAAAGTGAGGGTCCTATGCTTGTTCACTAAAACAGGTGGCTGAAAGGCAGCCCAATTTACCCCATGACTAATAGCTAGCAAAGGTGGGTGTTATACCATACAGCAGAAGGGGGTGAGATGTACATGTCTACCTGCAAATGCACAGTAGTTCCATTTTGTTTCATACACAAAAACATGCAAGAGTCACAATGAAGATGTTGTAGTCTAATATCTGTGGCTCCTACAGTAGAATAATGGGAGGCAAGGGCAAAGATAACCCTGAAGGCTTCCTGGATGATGACACCCAATGTCTGGCTCTCACCTAAACATGAATAACTGAGCAAGTCAGGTCATAGAATGGTTAATGGCTGGTGGACAACTAGGAAATGGTATAGAAGGAAAGTAATATTATGGCTGCTTAGGAGTATTTTCCAGAGGATTACTTAACATTTTTCTGTAATGGGAGACATGGATTAAGTGAGTCTGCTTGGGGAAACTAAAACTGCTTTGCCACCAGCTATATCTGATAGCTCTTTGAAAACTGTGCAAGAAATAAAGTAGCTTATTTGCCTTAGGATGCATTTATTGTCATTTCTTTTTAATGGTGTTTTCTAACACTCTATATAAGTCTGGTTCCCAAATCTCTTACGTGTTGATTTTGGAAGCTTGCCTAACTCTCTGTTAGGCTTAGATGAGTAAATGAACATATAGAGAATGTTGCCTTTTAGTTTACAGTACAGTATAGCAACACTTGACAGAACAGATACAATAATAAGTAATCTAATCAGATATCTAGGCATTAACTTTCCATTCAGTATGGACAAATGTATTATTATTATTATATAACATTCTGCTTAACAAATTCCCCATTATTGAGTATTGTTAAAACATGTGGATTTAATGTCTGTCAAACTGAAAAAGAGACTTGCAGCCAGACAGAATATTTTGACTCTGATGGGCTTCACCTCTCTTTCTTGACATATTTTTGTCTTACAGTTATGTTACACAATATATATATATATATATATATATATATATATATTAACATTCTGTATATGCTTGATACTACTTCGTGCCCACTAACACTTCTTTCCATATATGTAAATTATGTTTAAAATACTTGGATTTTGGTATTATTTCTTTGTATTTTGTTTCCAACTTAGGGGTTGGACTATACCATTGTTGTCATTGGTTGATGTAATATATAAATATTCATGACACTGGACATTTCAGTTTAAACTAATCACACTGAAGAAGGCTGTTAAGCCGAAACCGGTTTGTTATTTTCATTGCAGGACATTTTTGTTCTGTAATTGATATATATATTTTTAGTAATAAATGGATTTTGACTGCTTATGCTGGCCTCTTGCGTTTCCTTCACCTCTCACTCAGGGAGTACAAGTACTGAACAGGAAACTATCCATCCCCATTTATCCATTTTCTAGACTTTTTCAAATTACAACAGAAAATTTCAAACTCATTCATACATAAATTGTCCTTACTGTACTTTACCATTGGAAACCACAATGCAACAAATGGCATACTTAATGCAAACAGATTTGTTTATTAGTGACCCAAATAAAACTACTCAGGATGGTTTAAATGATTCTGTTATTAACTTCTACATTCATAATAATTTACCTGTAAGACACAGATATATATGCAGATAACCAAAAACCCCATTGTGGAATCAGAAATATATTAAAGATGCATAGAAAAGTGCAGTGGAAGAAGGCTTTGAGCTGTTAATAAGCAGCATCCTGTAGCCCAAGGTACAAGCTTTGATTCTGTTTACCTACATTTGCATACTGTGTAACTCTGAGTAAGTCACTTAACTATTTGCTCCTCCCAGGTCACCCTTGGAAAGGGGCACTTGTGTGCAATAGGCTTGCACAAACAACAAATATATAAAATAAACAGATAAAGTACTACAAGTACTCCTTAGCTTTCAAAAAAGTACCTTAATGATAAAGATGAGGTCATTCTAAGTAAAATGTAGAAACTGCTTACCTTTTCATATCAGATTTCCAGATCTATCAACTTGGTCTCAATGGCATTTCTTAGGTTTTGTTTAACTATAGTAGAAAAATGAAAAGGAAAACATATTGCATGCAACATATCATCAATAAACAATCAAATGACTGTCCTGCTGCAGGGCACAGCAAATATACATGCATAAAGGTTTTGTATTAACTTCATAATAAGCAAAACATTATGGTAGAGTGCTACAGAGACAAGGGGTATTCCTTAAACAAATAGAGACATAACAGCTACTACAACAGTTAAAGCTAAAAACTGATGGCCCATGAGACCAGATAGCATGCCTAGCAGTTTACTACACAGAGTCAAGGAAAAGTTAACTAACACATTGAACCCTAAGACAACTTTTTTGTATACTTGGGAGTTAACACCCATAGCTCCTTATGGCATCAATACATGTTTTGGTTCCATCTTCCTTAACACAGCACTTTATCAGCTAATAATAGATAATAATCATCATATTAGAAAGGCCAAGGACTTATTAACAAAATGTCATTAAGATTGTTACTGTACAATGTACCACAGTAAAAAATGAATCACTGTTTGCAATTATAATTGATATTTTCATATTTATGTTCATATTTTCAAAACTGTGAGGCCTTCATGCTTTTGAGAAGGATGTTGTGAAATGCCATGCTGGGAGACAGGAAGATCAATTGTCAATGTCCATTTATATCACACTATATTAGAGATATTGCTAGTTTGTTAGAAATTATGACAATAAATAATACTTCCACATGTGTTTAATACTTCAAAAACAACTATTTCATGGCATCAGGTAAAACTTGGATATTAAAGAAAGTTGTTATTGATATTTGCACTGCAAGTAGTACATCTTGGGAGATGTTCAGTATTATTTATATTTTTAATGATACAATTATGCATACCCTTTCATATTCCTGTGAATATCTCAGTAAACATACATTCAGAGAGGAAGTTCTATCTGTCTTGCAAAAGCTTATTCTGGGAAACAAAAGTTTTCTAACAATACATGTCTAGGTTTTACAGTTTCCAAAATATGACAATTTAGTAGAGAAAGTTTAGCAAAAAAATATAAATATAATTCCTGGTTTGTCTGAATTATAATATATTATAGCATTTATGGAAAGTCTATGAATGCTCCAACTAGTATCACTGTAATACCTCTTACCAATAACATAGGTTCATAGGTTCATAGGTTGGTACAAGGCTATCAGCCCTAGGGCCTATACAAGCCTAACCATAACAATTCCTTGGCTATTTCTTCCCACAATATTTACTTCACTGGACTCTGTTGCTATTTCCACCATTTTAATAGCTTTTATTGTTCACAAAATATTTATATTTGTTTATCTTATGCTTTTTAAGCTGATTTTTCAGAAACTGCTCTGGAATGCAGTGGTGTGTGTAGGTAGCTAGAGGTGTGACATTCCACATCACATAGGTGCTAATGAGCTAATACCCTTTTGGTCTTATTAAATAAAATGTTGGTATGTGGACATGACTGAGCAACAGCAAACACATTTAGACCCATTAGCCTGACCAGTATTCTTTGTAAAACACAAAGAGAGTCATTTTACCTATATTTTCTAAGCAAAATAATAAACTCCAAGGATGCACAGAATTTGAGAAACTGACATAATGTAATTAAATGTGTTGGCCTCTCAGATCCTCTGCAAGCTTTGTGGTTTAATCCTTTGGATTGTTTGCATGTGTGTGTTTGGGGGAATATACCAGCCCTCTATCTCTGAATATTCTTAGAGGTAGCTACGGTCCCATGTTAGGACTGAGGCACCAAAATTTCCCTTCCTGTAATAACATTAGAAGTAGGTGATGTATCATATCAGATACTTTAGAATGATCTAGAAATATAAAATTAGTGCAGTAGCCTATGTATTTTCCCAGCCTCATTATTTCTGAGTTTAGTAATTTGAACATGGATACCATGCCCTTCCCCTTCTCAAATCAGTCATGTGTAGGTAGCAGCATGTAACATGCACATTATGAGTGCATATTTATTGATGCATGACTTTTTGTCCACCAGTTTGGACAACTGGATTAAAATATAGATGGTTCTGCAATTGTTTTAGTGGATGTGACAAAGGGAGATACTGCCAGCACAGCTATCTGGAATTTTGTAAATAATTATATGTTATTGGTGAATATCGAAATGATTTGTGTAAAATGTTTGTGTTACAACTGTATTAGAACTGTATGTTACGTGTTTGTCAAATTTGTTTGTACATACGTGTGTTGAAATGGGTTTACAAAATGTTTGTGTTTAAAATGGATCCACAGTGTGCACTACTGGAAAAAAGCAGAAATGTACTTGCACTATTGTAACTGTATAAATGTATATATTTTAACAGTGGAAAATGGGATACAGGATGGTAACCTCAGTCTATTAAATTTCAGAAAAATAGCTGAAATTAAATTACTTTATGGCAGCTAGTGATAGAATGTCTGTACTGGGAAGTTCCTGTATTGTCTTAAGGTGAAATAATTACTAGGCTTGAAATGGGGAGGGATGCAATTGTTTTATGACTTCCAGCATCTGCCAAAGATGGGGTTTTCCCCTGGGATAGAGTCAGATGACAAGAATGATGTCATTCTGCATGCTATCCCAGCAGTAATATTTGAGATATTAATCTGAGAAGTCTCTGAGTGAGACAGTGCATTCTGTAGTCTGTCTTTAATCTGACAACAACTAGAATATCCATTCACCACATCTGCCTTGCTCTGATGAAGTAAGTTAACTAGGGTATAGTAATTCTCTTAGATTCAGTCAGGAATATAGTGAAGCATAGTTTACATGTTTTTCTTTATTTATTTGAGACTGTCCTCCAGTGTTGTTTTAAATGTTTCCTGTGTTTTGAACTCTGATGTCACTGTGAATATATGCAGTGCATTTTTCTTGTTCCCTTATTATTTATTATTAAATATATTTAAACATTTGATTGTGGCTGATCTTTGTAAAAGATATATAAGTTTTGAGAGTACTTGCATATTTATTTGGTGACACTGTGTGGACCACTCCTAATAACCTTGTTCTTGGTCAAACTACCATTTGTATTAATATTAATATTAATATTAATATTACACAGTGAGATTAGACACCCTTTGTTAAGGGCCTTAAAGTAGCTAATAAGGAGTTGGCTGGTGGCAGTAATAACTACCTTATAGTCTGGGCAAAAGGGGGCACAGCTAATAAACCTGTGCCATGTGTGTGTGTGTGTGTGTGTGTGTGTGTGTGTGTGTGTGTGTGTGTGTGTGTGTGTGTGTGTGTGTGTAAATCAAACTTCAAAGAGAGTGTGTGCATGTGTGAGCTACTTGGCTGGGACACAAAGCACTGGGTAGACAGAGAGGGTGCTGCAGGTTTTGGCTTGGCCACTCAGTTGAGATCTCAACTCTATAGCTGTGCTAGTTGGGAGTCTTATTGGGGATCTGGAGAAAGAGGAAGAAACCATCCCCTGACTAACTGTGGTTTCTGTGTGCTCTTAAGGGAAATTGAACTCGATGCAGAGAGCTGAATCTAGAAATACTGTGTTGTGTGTGTACCTTTTATCCTCCCAGTGTACGTCCCCAGTGTTGCCATTGGTGATGACTGAGGCTCCTTGATTACTGGTCCAGTGGTGGGTTGTCACAGTGGATAAAGATGTTCACTTTGTTTATATAATGTTGGAACTATGTTTTTCCTAGGACATCTGCTGATCAATAGGATGAAAGAGAAGTAACACTACTGCAGCACTGCATATTTCTGGTTGGCCAAGTAAAGCAGGTTAGGAATGAAGGAAGTAGATTCATAAATGCTGGTGGGAGTGTGACAGCAGATAGTGATCTGTAATCTTTCAACTTAATGTTATGAAGCATCAGTTTATTTATGTTAAGATTATATTAAAGAAGAAAGATTAGTTTTCTACTAATGTTTTTAAATTTAGGTGAGGGGATTTATTTTGTTTGACTGGAGAAACAATTTAAGCAATCTTCTAAACCGCATGATGCTCTGCCACCATCAGGAAGTTAGGAGAAGACAGCATTTTGCCTAGCAAATTGTTTCTACTTTTCCAGAGACTACTCTGTGACTATCAGTGACTTCTAGAGTAAAAGTGTAATAAAATAGTGTCTGTCCTGGAATGGTTGACATAATCTTGCTCTAGCCACCTGAATCCCTCATGTACATAACTCTCAACTGTCCAGGTTTTTAGCAGAATGTCCAGATTTTTGGCTCATATTTTTGGTCTGTTCCTCATAACATTTGTGGTTTTCTGGCAGATCACTGGGATGAAATGAAGAGTGATGTCATTACCCCAGCAACTGTCTAAGTTTATAAGAACAGCATTAAAATGTGTCCCTATTTTTAGGCCTTTGTCTCCTCATTTTGTTGGTCTTTGTCTAGATTTCTTGCACTAAGAGGCTGAGAGGTATGTTCTTGTATACTATTGTTGTAGCTGTCAACCTCTTAGCACACTAAAATCTCTGGTTTATAATCTGCTACTGTGTTATGAGACCTTTTCACTCCAATCAACATTTTTGTGCAGTTTTACATTGAATTTGACAATACATATTTAATGAATCATAATCAATGCCTTTATTCATTTTCATAAATGTTTTATTCTACAGCTAGTATGTTCCTTGTTGACTGCCTGGAATAAACATACTAATTATATTTTGTGTTGCTTGTTTGTTTTCTCAACTGAAGTAAAGATTAGTTATGTTTAGAGCAAAGAAACATTATATTTTGTCTTAGTTTTATCCTTTTTTTCCATTTCAGGTACAGTTATATCTCTTGTAGCAAGGATGCACTTTCAGATTCTCCTGTGTTTTCTGTTCTGTAAGTAGAAAACAAGTTATACTACAGTAATGTGCTGAGTGTTGCACTATAGCTATCAGTTTCTTTTTATTAACAAATTGTGAGGTTTCATCTACATAAATTGTTTCCATTGTAAATATTATGTTAAAGTTCTAAACGTTGTTGTTCATGTCACAGATGGCCATTAATGTACTAGTTTTGATACTTATTCAACACTGTTGGAATTGTTAATGTTTTCCTATGAGCCACATTAACTGCTCATAACAGGGCTTTCAGATGAAAATCAAATCAAGCTGTTCTAACGTGACTTCCTAAGAAGAACCATGCATATAAAGGAAATCAAAGAGGTATAAAGCTTTACAAATACCAACCTGAATGTGCATACTACTCACAATGCGGCATTGTAAATATTGCACCCTTATTTTCATTCTTGATGTTATTTATTTATCAACCAGATAAGTGTGATGGCCTGCACATACATTTTTCAGTCATGAACCTGACTGTGATACTATCAGAAGAATAACAAAAGATTCAGCAAAGTCATATAAAAATATAAAAATAATAAGACTAACAACATCCAAAGAAGTCAGTCTCAAGAGACTACAGTTCCCCCTAAAATATAGTAACAAAGTGAACATGTATAAAGAAAAAGCCTTTATAAAAAAATAAGAAAAAAATAAAAATAAAAAAATGGGGAAAATTTAATATCAGCAAACACTTGTCAGACAGCAATCCTATCAATGGAAGGAGATTGGTAACTAAAGAAGAAACATACAGAATAGGCAAAAGTGTGCCTGGTAAAGTACTGAAAGGACAATGCAAGTGAAACTGGAGCCTATAACCACTACTTGTGACACAGAAAAGTAGGGGGTGAAAGGGGAGGAAAGACAGGCTTCACAAAGCCTTCACCCACCAACATGGATGCATGCTGTTCTCTCCCTTTTTCCAAATCCCAAGAAATTTGTATAACTTGAAATCCTAACATTTACTGTAAACATCTTAAACCTGCAGCACCACATTCTAATTAATGTCCCAACCAAGGTAATTTAAATGAACACCATCCATATGATAAAAATCCTGATCCAGTCTCTCCAAATCAGGGTGATTAATTTCCCTGGAAACTCAACTGTTTTTCAGCTCTGGCTATTCTGCAGTTCAAAAATCGATGGGTCATTTCAATGGCAGGAGTGGAACCATGTCTCCATACTAGCCTATTTATGACACAACCAAATATATGTTTTGCTGCTAATGATTGACATAGTATGAGTAGGTCAGCCAGGATTTTTCCCAAAATAATATGCTTTGGAATAAACCACAAGTCATTACCCCCAGATGAATTATTATCACAGCCAATGTCTTTTTGAAAGAAAGGAAACCTTGAATATACAGTAGCAATTGAAGCCATGAAAGCTCTGGGTATCTTGACCATGCTACTGTCCACTGATCAGAATTAAGGCTGAGATTCAAGCCATTTTGTCTCGTAGCTAATCTTGATACTGCTTTGAAGATGAAGGAGTGGCCTATAACCAGCAAAAGGTGTGAATCTGAAAGGAAAAAGTAAAATGCAATCATCTAACATAAGTAAGAAATACATTTTATTTCCATCTTTCACTTCTACTAAATGCCATTCTTAAGCAAAATCAGTCACTATCTAAATTTTGAAGGAATGTGAGGTATAATCCTCAATAGGAATGCCCTGCAATGCCCACTGCTTTCCTTAACAAGGCACTGGTTTCGATAGCCATTCTGAGACAAGGTTATGCCTAAAATTTTTTGCAAAGTCAGGGCACAATGGATGGGGCCGGAAACCAAGAGAAACAATTTCTGCAAAGAAACCTGATGACCTGAGCTCATTTTGTTGGTTTTGGATTTTCTTAGCTAAAACATGGAGATTGAATAATGGAAAAATGGACTTACATATACCAAGTCCAAGAAGGCCATTTCTAGGAATATTCTTTATTCCCTGGGGTATGGTGATCACAGAGTTGGTATATATAAGTTCAGGGGTGAGGGAGGCTTGCCTTCTACATCAAACGGTATAGGGTGGACTTGTCCCACTGCAAAAAAGAAGTTTAAGGAAGAAGATTGATCTTTGAGATTTGCTCTTTTCCAGAGTTTTTGGTCTTGCTTGTCAGCTTGTAAGCACTTGGCATTTCGAGTGAAGGCATTTTAGTAGGAAGCCACAAAGATACTTAAATAAAGATACGTACAGTGAAATATTGTCATTTTGACACAGTGTCTTGAGGAGCAAGCAGCACCTTATACATACACTTCTTATTATTTTATTTTGTAGCAAAACAAATAATAACAAAGAAGTAATCAGTTTCAGTCTTCATATGACCATTATGACAGTATTGTCACTTTATTAATATAACATTTAAATAAATGTGATATGCAATCACAATGACAATTTAAAAGGCAAACAGGTTTTACAAACTGTTGTTGCCAGGTTCTGTGAAGTTTTATTTATATTACCTCTATCCAATAATCAAGATGCAGTACTTTACAAAGTAAGCATTGAAGTGGCATAGTTAAACACAAACATATGCATATCAAATATAGATGTCCAGGGTACATTATCTATTTTAACAATATTCAATTTAATTTCATATCTAAAAATAAACAGTTTATATGAATCTGGGGTGGTGAATGTCAGCTATACTTTGTCTTAGTTTCATAACTAAAGCATTCTCCAGAGTAGGTGCATATGAGAAAAAGTACTCAATTTTGACATTATAAAGCATATTCCAAGAACATCTTGCAGCCATTCACAAGAAGATCACACAGATTTGCTGGACAGTAATTCTTTCACAACTCTATTACATATAAAAGACCCTGGTTATGTGGGATACTGTTTGCTAAGGTTAAAACATTATAGTGGATTGGCTGTTGAACCAGTATCCAGTACAGGCTATTGAACCAGCCCCCCAGTACAGTATCTTCAGTACAAGATTTATATCTGATAATCTTGATAAACCAAATAAACAAACTGACAGCATTAACATTCTGCACAAGCTGTAATCCGCAGAGCAGCTCACCAGATAGCCACCCACAAACCAATCACATTGCAGTAATTAAGTCTGGGTGAAATTAACATTCTCTCTCAATAATAGAAGATCATTCTGGCTGCATACCTGTGCCTACATCTAATACTTTGAAATCACTTGGGGATCTAATATACACCAATATCATGCACTTTAAATACTGGATTCAGAGCAATAAGTCCAGCATGGCTGCAGGACCTTTCAAAATTATAGAGAACCATCATCATGAAATCATATTATCATCACCTCTGCGCCTTCCTTTGTAGAACTCAGCATTTAGCAATTGCTTACATCCCACTGACAGATTTTATCCAGTCACCTTTCATAGGTCCTATCAGGCTCATAACAAAGGGATCATAGCAGGCACTAAAACAGAGAATTATCTAAGCAACAATGATGTTCCTGCTACTATCTAAGAATTATATTCTTGAGTAACAGCATGGAAAAGATAAAGGGATTATAACGAACTTTGAGCTAATCTGTCCTGAAGATCCTATAATTAAATAAGACATTAAGATAACTCCAAATATTGATCCTGGTATGTATTATTCAAACCATAGTTGTACCATATCTGTCAAGCTACAAAAACAAGTTTCAGATCTTGACTGATACAGTATGACCTGAGAAGAAGACACTGTTGCAAGTTCACTAGTGGGTGACATCACTGCACCTAGGGCGAAATATAAAGTGGCACCACTGTCTCCCCAAAGTGTGAAGTGATAACACAAAAACACACATATAGCTGTTTCACTAACTAGTTTCCAAAGTACAACCTGACACCAGACACATAGAGGGAATATGTGCTGCTGTCCTTGGTATGCATGTCCAAACTCCACACCTAAATTAGACTGCACACTAGTCACTTACAGAGCTATACCACCCTATCTGTGAATGTCTCCCAGTGCCCCTCTATCCAGAGTAACTGCCTTGCCTTCGAGGTATTACTTTCTCACATTATACTATGTGCACATACACCCATACACACACAAACCCACCCACCCAGGGAAGGTTAGTACATTTTTTTAATTCCCCACAGCTTTCTTCCTGACTTGGTAGTACTACCACCACTCCAAAGAAAGTTAGAAGCTCCCAGGTACTTGTCTATTCTCATTACCTTGCTACAGGAAGAAGTCTCTCTAAATAAATAGCTAGTTCTTGCATTCAGGATGATTCCACAGGCAAGCATCAGCCACAGAAACTACCTCTGCCAGACTTTCAGCTGCTATATCATACAGCCATACAGCAGGACAATGAAAGGATAAATAAAAAATAAATAAATTCCTTTGCCAGTTCTAGTGTCCTTGATATCACTGTTAGAGAGACAGGTCATAAACCAGCTTCCTTCATCCAGTACCATAGTCAGTACAGTTTGCCAAAACAAGTGTTTCTTCTTGAATGAAATCACAGCTTAATCTTAAAAAGTCATTACATTTACTGCCGTTTTATTCTTGTTTGTATTTCAAGAAGGTACCATCATGTCTATAGAATCAACACATCTACCTGTCTACTGACATCTGAAAACGTTTTAACACGAGAACATACAACTGCAGAACAGAAAAAAAGTACAGAAAAAATGCTAATCCAATCAGCCTGGAATTAACACATTTCATAAGAAATTTCCTTTAGCCAGGCATTACCTTTGGTATCACATGACCCACTACATCAAAAGTTGCTAAAAACTTAAGGACTAGAATTTGATTTATTATGTTTCTTTTTTGTCAACCAATTTGTCCCGCTAAGCCTGTGACCTATTTTCAGGTAAGACAGTAAGAGACAAAGAGGGATTTAAATTGTCTAAGTGAAAATTGGTGAGGACACTTGTGATATGCGGGTATGCATTGTGGAATCAAAATTAGTACAGAAGTCTTGACTTGTAGCAGATTTCAGGAACTGTAGGAAATGAAAGTGAAGTAAAAAGACTGGAATGTGATGAACTAAGATCTGAAAATGTAGACATGACATACTGTCATTACTATGAAAACTGTTATAAAGGAGTGAAGCTAAACGTTAACTAGTGATATGCACTCTATGAAAGATTTGGAATGTAAGGTATGGGAAATATTGCATATTAAGTTATGTGATATAGCATAATACATATAGAAATGTTTAAATAATGAAAATTTAAAACATGAAAAGATGAGTTGCTTTGAGGAAGATAATTATTGTTTTTTTTTCATAAGTTAATGACAACAAAGTTCAGGCCTGAAGACCTTCTGGGAACACTGACATCCCTGAAATTAGGATTATAGACTTCCTCTCCCATCCATTTGTCTGTTTTTTTTTTAATGACAAACTATTTGAACAATGAATATAGAGTGATATCAATTTCCAAATAACTGGTATAAATTTATTAATAAATAGTTTTTTTAAATTTGTCATATACACAGTTTTAAACTCGTATGGCAGCAAACTCTACTGTATACATGCATATCAATATTTAAAGCAATTCTATGTTCTTCACTTTATAGAGATTTATAATTCAGAATTAATTAACCATGATGATGTTTATAATATAACCTGTAAAGATGCAAGTTTTTTGTCTTTCATCATTAGTCCAATGTGACATGCCTTTTATTCATTTTGTAAATTTTCTTTGTAATTGTTCTAGTTGTTTTAACTAGCTAAATTGATATGTGCAAAACAAACTATTATATTCCAAGACTGTTCTGATAAAGGTTCTATATAAATGAACCAAATAATATGAATCTCTGGTTGAAATATTTTTCAGTAATGCACCTATTTGTCTTATAGCAGTATTTGTTATGTTACTCACATGAATTGTGAAAGATAATGCATTATTTACAGTGATCCCTAAATCCTCATATATCTTAACTTCTAAGATGTTGCCTTAGAATCATTATCAGTTATTTATTAATCTCATTATTGATGTTTATGAAGCTGGAAATTGATGGTGTAATGATGAATGTTGTTAGTGCATATGCTCCACAAGTTGGGTGTGCAATGGATGAGAAAGAAACATTTTGGAGTGAGTTGGATGAAGTGGTGATGACTGTACCCAAGGGTGAGAGAGTGGTGATTGGAGCAGATTTCAATGGGCATGTTGGTGAAGGGAACAGAGGGAATGAGGAAGTGATGGTAGGTATGGTGTTAAGCAAAGGAATGCAGAAGGTCAGATGGTAGTGAATTTTGTGAAAAGGATGGACATGGCTATGATGAATACATATTTTAACAAGAGGGAGGAGCATAGGGTGACATACAAGAGTGGAAGAAGATGCACACAGGTGGATTATATCTTGTGTAGGAGGGCCAGTTTGAAGGAGATTGGAGACTGTAAAGTGATGACCGGAGAAAGTGTAGTTAGGCAGCATAGGATGATGGTTTGTAGGATGATGTTGGTGATCAAGAAGAGGAGGAGGAGGAGTGTGAGGGCAGCACCAAGGATCAAATGGTGGAAATTGAAAAAGGGTAATTGTGAGGTGGAATTCAGGGATGAGTTAAGACAGTCACTGGGTGGCAGTGAAGAGTTACCAAATAGCTAGGTAACTACATCATAGCTAGTAAGGGAGATGGCTAGAAAGGTGCTTGGTATCACATCTGGACAGAGGAAGGATGATAAGGAGAATTGGTGGTGGAATGAGGAAGTACAGGAGAGAATACAGACAAAGAGGTTGGCAAAGAAGAAGTGGAATTGTCAGAGAGATGAAGAAAGTAGACAGGAGTATAAGGAGATGAGGTGCATGGCAAAGAGAGAGGTGGCGAAGGCTAAGGATAAGGCATATGAAGAGTTGTGTGAAAGGTTGGACACTAAGGAGGGAGAAAAGGACCTGTACCGATTGGCTAGACAGAGGGACTGAGCTAGGAAAGATGTGCAGCAGGTAAAGGTGATAAAGGATAATGAGGGAAACATACTCACAAGCAAGGAGAGTGTGTTGAGGAGATGGAAAGAGTACTTTGAGGGGTTGATGAATGAAGAGAATGAGAGGAAGAGAAGGTTGGGTGATGTAGGGATATTGAATCATGAAGTACAGTGGATTAGCAAGAAGGAAGTAAGGATAGCTATGAAGAGAATGAAGAATGGAAGGCTGTTGGCCCAGATGACATACCTGTGGAAGCATGGAGGTGTTTAGGTGAAATAGCAGTGGAGTTTTTAACTAGATTGTTTAATGAAATCATGGAAAGTGAGAGGATGTCTGAGGAATGGAGAAAAAGTGTTTTGGTACCGATTTTAAGAATAAGGGTGATGTGCAGAGCTGTAGTAACTACAGAGGGATTAAATTGATCAGTCACAGTATGAAGTTATGGGAAAGAGTAGTATAAGCTTGGTTAAGAAGGGACGTGATGATTAGTGATCAACAGTATGGTTTCTTGTCGGGAAAGAGCACTACATATGCAATGTTTGCTCTGAGAGTGTTGATGGAGAAGTACAGAGAATGTCAGAAGGAGTTACATTGTGTTTTTGTAGACTTAGAGAAAGCATATGACAGAGTGCCTAGAGAGGAGTTGTAGTATTGTATGAGGAAGTCAGGAGTGTCAGAGAAGTATGTAAGAGTGGTACAGGATATGTACGAGGGTAGTGTGACAGTGGTGAGTTCTGCTGTGGGAGTGATGGATGCACTTAAGGTGGAGGTGGGGTTACATCAAGGATCAGCTCTGAGCCCTTTCTTATTTGCAATGGTGATGGACAGGTTGACAGACAAGATCAGACAGGAGTCCCCGTGGACTATGATGTTTGCAGATGACATTGTGATCTGTAGTGAGAGTAGGGAACAGGTGGAGGAGGCCCTGGAGAGATGGAGATATGCTCTACAGAGAAGAGGAATGAAGGTCAGCAGGACTAAGACAGAATATATGTGTGTGAATGAGAGGGAGGATAGAGGAATGGTGAAGATGCAAGGAGTAGAGGTGGCGAAGGTGGATGAGTTTAAATATTTGGGGTCAATAGTTCAGAGTAACAGTGAGTGTGGAAAAGAGGTGAAGAAGAGAGTACAGGCAGGATGGAGTGGGTGGAGAAGAGTGTCAAGAGTGATTTGTGACAGACGTGTACCTGTAAGAGTGAAAGGGAAGGTCTACAAGAGGGTAGTGAGACCAGCTATGTTATATGGGTTGGAAACAGTGGCATTGACAAAAAGGCAGGAGTTTGAGCTGGATGAGGCAGAATTAAAGATGTTAAGATTTGCACTGTGTGTAATGAGGGTGGACAGGATTAGGAATAAGTATATTAGAGGGTCAGCCCAGGTTGGAAGGTTTGGAGACAAAGCCAGAGAGGCAAGATTATGTTGATTTGGACATGTCCTGAGGAGAGATGCTGAGTATATTGGGGAAAAAGATGCTAAGGATGAAGCTACCAGGTAACGGGAAAAGAGGAAGGCCAAAGATAATGTTTATGGATGTGGTGAGAGAGAACATGCAGGTGGTTGGTGTGACAGAGCAAGATGCAGAGGACAGGAAGAAACGGAAACAGGTGATCCGCTGTGGCAACCCCTAACTGGAACAGCAGAAAGAAGATGATGATGATTGAAATAATTATTTTATTCTTATAATAGCTAAACTTGATACTTATAGTTGTCACCCATAGTGCTAATTCAGCTATAGATGAGTTCATATAATTAAAATCTCTATTACTCTCAGTATTAAATCCTGACTTACAATTATCTGAGTATTTATTAAACCAGATGGATTACTTTTAAGGAATGGTTGAGAAAGCAATATTAAATACCATTGGCCTTAAGACTAACCTTGCAGAACCCCACAGACAACACTCCTGTTATGAGAAGCACAGTCTAGCTCCTTTCTGTCAACCATTTTATTATCCAGTGAGTCAAATAAGCACTATAAACAGTATCTACAACACTCAGTATATCACATTAAATGGCAAAGAATCAAATGCCTTTGCTAAAATGTAAACAATAGTTCCACATGCCAGTACAAAATCTGTTGCCATTGTAACCTGGTCATAGAATTCAACTAAATTAGTTAATGTGAATTTTCCTTTGATTAATCCATGATCTCTGTTGATACATGTTAACTTCTATTTTTTCTTATTCTTCATTTGATCTATCAAACATTTTTCAAAACATTTACATATTACAGAACTCAAACGTGAGGTCAGATTTTTTTTTTCTTATCAGAAGTATTGTCCTGTTTTAAAATCAGAGTGATATTTAAAATTTTCCACATTTTTGCAGCAGTCCCTATCTAAAGCAATTTGTTGAAAATAATTTGTAAGATACCGGCCTACCAGATGAATGGAAAACAGCCACCGTTATTTCCTTGCACAAAGGTGGTGCTTCCACTGACTCCAGGAACTATAGACTTATTAGCCTGACTAACCTTATCTCCGAGGCCATGGAGTGAATCTCCAAATACTTGACCCTACTCAGTTTGGATTTGTCAAAGGGAAAGCATGCCTTTTAAACCTAGTGGACTTCTCTGAAACAGTCTCCAAAGCCCTGGATGATACAGCCTACCTGGATTTAGCCAAGGCATTTGACACTATTCCCCTCTCAGGAATCATTGACAAACTTACCCAACTAAGCATCAACCCTTATATCATTAGATGGGTCACTAACTGGCTCACTGATAGAACTCATATAGTCAAAATAGGGAAATCCACCACCAACAGCAGATCTGTAATTAGTGGTGTTCCACAGGGATCAGTCCTGGGACTGTTTGGAATCTATTTCTCTGAAGTACAAGCAAAAACTACAGGTCTGTAGCTGACAAAGTTTGCTGATGACTGCAAACTGGGAGCGGTCATAGAATCTCCAAATGATGTCAATATCCTATAAAAGAGGCTTACACAAACAAATGATTGGTGCCAAAGTAATTTCCTTAAACTCAATGCAAAAAAATGTATTATGATTCCTTTCAGTAAAAGTGATGTTCCTGCTAACTACCACATCAATAGCAACACCTTAAGTATGCACTCAGTGATGATATACCTGGGCACACAGGTGGACAGCAACCTCACCTTTGACCGCCATGTCTCCACAGTGGTAAGAAGGACATTCTATATTGCTCATCTCGTACGTAAGGGCATTTCCTCCAGAAAAAAAAGAAGTTATAACCTCCCTGTTCTCTTCCGTCATCAGGCCAATAATTGACTACAACACCCCTTTGGTATGTACCTTTCTAAGCACCTGCAGCAGTTGGAGAAACCACAGAGTTTCCTCACAATGAAAATTCAAGGTCTTTAGCATCTGTCCTATGGGGATCATCTGAAATCACTGTCACTTTATTCTGTTTCATGCAGACTACTCAGAGGTGATCTCTGTCTTGCATACAAGGCAATCTCTGACCTGTGTTACTGGAAATGCACGTTTATATTACACTGTCAAAAACTAACTGTCGACAGTGTAATAATCGACACGAAAATGTTGAAACCCCCGAACATCAAACACACACAAAAAAAAACACCCAAACACAACACAAATTGCTCTATGCAGGGGGGCAAGCCCCCCTGCACCCCCCACACCCCCTGCTACTTAAATATACCAACTACGAGATCGCACTACATTGCAGTAAACGGAAATCTCCCCTTACTGAGATTTCTGTTTACACGCGTGATGACTTTCGCTTTCGACATTTTGCTGCTGACAATATCAGCTTTGATATTGTCAGCCTTCGACAGGGTGAAAGTAGACCCAGAAATACTGCATATCCATAAGTCAAATGGTACACTGGTTACTCGCTTTAAAGACCATAACCTGATATATGATATTAATAAAACCTGCTGGAGGGACAGCTTTGTCTCCCAGAGGTTACCACAACTTTAGAACAGACTCCCACTTCTTGTCAAACAGAGCATCTCACTGGCACTCTTCAAACACAACCTGGACAACTGGATGGGTGACCGTAAATTCACCCTGGGGGTTCCCACTGTGTCTGTCTTGGACAGGGGCAATAGGTGCTGATCGTTGAAATAAGGGTCACAACTTGGTTAGGCTTGTAAGGGCCCTAGGGCCATTAGCCTAGTAGCATCTTATGATCCTATGATCCTATGATCCTATGATTCCCAGCATTCATGTCTTTCCTGTATATCCAGACATCATGTTGTACCATGTGTCGCAGAAGTCATTACTTCCCATGTGAGCTGGAAGTCATGCCTTCCCTCTGTGTACCCAGAAGTCATGCTTTCCCATATATTCCACAAGTCATGCCTTCCATCTATGTAGCCATAAAGCATGCTTTTCCATGTGTCCTGGAAGTCATGCCTTCCCTCTGTGTACCCAGAGGTCACACTTTCCCATTTTTCCCAAAGTCATGTCTTTCCTTTGAGTACCATATTAGCTTCTGAATGGCAACTCCTTGTTTAGAAATTATTTCCCAAGGACACAAATGCTACAGAAGTCTGGAACCATTGACTATGCAAGGCATGCACAGGCACAAATGCATGTCATCTTCTTGCCTGTATGGGGCCATATATTTAGTAAAACCAGGTTATATTGGCTAGGCTTTTTAAGATCCCTTAAGCCATTAGCCTAGTAATCTCCTGTGAACCTATAAACATATGAACATAAACAGATGCATATATCTTTAGTTTTGAAGATGATCCCACAAAAGCAGAACAAGCTGGAGGACTTATGGCAGTGGATATTCAGACATGAGTCCACATTTATAAAATGGTACCAGACTGTCCATTCTGAAGGTCATCTTTTCAGGACTGTGGAGTGACAAACAACATAGCCAGATGTTTCACAATAACTAAATTCTAGGAAACATTACAAGGTCATGCAGAACTGAATGAAACTATGGTCTATTAATGTGGGTGCTAGGTGAAACCACGTCATCGATTAAAGTAGTAGGCACCATTTGGGAAGCTGCATACTGCTATATGCACTTCACTGTGGTCATCTGTGGACAACTATGTCATGGAGAACTCACTGAAGACACACTGAAAGCACTACTAACCTAGGAAACTCATTGAAGTACTGTGGAACTTGCCAAATAACTCACGGAAGAACACCGGAAGCGGAGAAATCTCAAATAACCAAAACACTAAAACATGAGGAAATGGATTATAGCAGAGTCTAGATAAAGCATTATCTTCCAGTACATTTTTTGAAAATCTGTGTACTGTGGCAGTTTTGAATTCCAATTCACAAACCACATTTCCATTTTATATCTTCTCCCAGCACTGAAGATGGTATGATCTGCTAACCGGTTTTGCCATTTGAAAGTTTATGCATTTATGTAGTAAGTTTCACCATGCTCGTTCAGATATAACTGCTGCATGTACAGCATCAACCCTTCCCCACAGCAGCCAAGGACTGTGTGCATCAGTCCATGGCATACATGAAGGTATCATGTAAATGCAGGGACTATACTTTGCAGCAACCGTGCAGATACAATCATATGTGCAGAAGTCATGACTGCCAAATGACTGGTTTGTGCTATCGTATCCAACACTTCCTCACAATGCCATTGTCCTGAATCATTGTCCATAGGTTCATAGGTACTCATTAGGATACTGATCTGTAAGGATCATTAGAAGCCTAGCCTTACATTCCCATGATAGATTTTTAGCCTTTATATTTTGTGTAAGCATAACCCAGAGTGGGCAGAGCAAGCATATATAAGGAAATTATGTGTCCCTTTCTGTAAGAGACATGGGTACTAAGTCAGGGGTAAATTTACTGAATCCCATCCAGTCACACACATTTTGTTTGGCTAGAGTAAAAAAAGTAATTTGCTTTATGCAGAGTGAAAGATGGTTCTGTGGGAGTGGTATTCTCTGTGATATGTATTTATCCCTCCAACATGTTTTATTTATGTTGCAAAAGAGATTGAGATCAATTAATTGTGTGTGTTATGCAAGCATTGTGAATGTAAAATATATCTGATAGGACAGGGAATATTTAGGCTTTACTCATGAGGTAGAGGACACCTCTTCTTAGTAACATGTATGATACCAAGAAGAGGGACAAAGCTGTGCAGTGGTCTGTATTGTTATGATTTGGGCCTTTGATTTTTTTTTAATGAGAAACTTTTATGGTCACTTTATGGTCATTTCAGTTGTGACAAGTGATTGGATTTATAAATCATAGGTTTGTAGATTCATAGGTAAATTCTAGGCTATCAGTTGTAGATTATTAGAAGCCTATATGATAATCAGTGGTTAGAATCAAACCCTGTACCTTGAATATTTGAGGTAAAGATTTTAATTATTAGACCAACCCCTCCACCTTGCCACCTCCTCCCCTTTTATGTAGTTTTCCCACTCACACATTTTTATAATGTGTTTTTGAATCTATTCTCCACTCCCATTCTGTCCTTTCCACTGCTAGATCCTCTCCCTATGCTATATTCTGCTTTTTTTTTTCATCCTCGAGTTTCCGATTAAGATTTGGCTCTGTTAGAAATAATAATCCATGTTGTCTCTTTCCTTTCCGCTGTGGTCTCTCACTACTTTATTCAGCCTTTGCAACCCAGTTTCCTGAATTCTGTTTGACCTCAACTTTTTTCTTCTGTTCTGTTTCTATTATTTCAAGTTTTCTTTTCCCTGTGTTCCTCTCTCTTGCATTGAGCTTCTATAACTTTGATGCTGTCATTATTTGCCCTTCTTTCCCTGTACCCATGTCACATCTCAAATCTCAGACCTCCTATAAAAAAAAATCCCTTCCCTTTATTTCTTTTATTAGCTCCTCTTCCTTTTAACTGACTCTTATTCCATGCATTTATTAGTCAATTCTTCTTTCGGCTTTTTCCCGGTTAGGGGTCGCTACAGCGGATCACACTCCTCTTCTAAAATCCAGCGTTCCCTTTCTCCTAGCCTATTCCTCAGTCCAGTGCTTTCATAACATTTTGCTTCCCTTCTCCTACCGCTTTCATACTGTATTTTCCTTCATATTTTTTCATTGCTACATTATTATATCACATACTGTGGTGGTGATGCTGCGGTAGCATTGTTGCCTCACAGTAAGACGTTGTCCTGTTCGATTCTCAGCTAGAGCGTCTTCTGTGTGGAGACATGTGTGAATGGGCATACCTTCATTGAAGGTTGTGCATCAGGGCTGGCAACTTGGCATGTAAAAATCTACTGCCAATCATTAGCAGACCAGAGTTCCGCTGTGGCGACCTCTAACCCAGAAAAGCCGAAAGACACAACAACAACATTATTATATCACATACTGTGGTTATTCTTACTCATGCTTTGCACATTTCAGTAGTGTGCTTAGAATTACCTGAATTTTTTTAAGAGCCAATACTGTATACTACTACAACTACTATGACAATAATAATAATAATAATAAGAAGAAGAAGAAGAAGAAGATATAGGGACACAATTCTCTGAAATAACATTACCACCATCAGAGACTGAGTAGTGTCTCATTTTATATTGCTGAACTCCATTATGCAAAACGGACATCGTGTTCTAGTGTCGGCCTATACCAGCGTTGAAGAAAATAACTGCCATAAACGTAAGTTGACATGAACAGTCAAGAATAATTTGGAAATGTTGCAGCTGTGGGCTGTATGTGATCATTTGCTAGTTTCAAAATGCTTGTCTGATTTAACGTAACCCAGGAAGTTAGATTTTGTTAATGTTAGAAGAAGTAATCTATGCCTACATTGCATGTTCCCAGAGAAATAAATTACGTTGCTAAGCACCTACTTTTTTTTTTCAAAAAAATGGCATTACCTTTCAAATGAGGAGTTTCTCAGCAATTCCATATCTCACCTCATAGGCATGTTACTCTACAGTTACTCACATAGTCCCCACATATAGAAAGTAGCTGTTAATAATATTTGAGTGTGTGCGTGAGATGTGTCTGTGCTTCAGTATCATATGGGTTAGTTGTTAAGTATTTTCTAAGAAATAGTAAGTTACACAAAAGTTATCATTTATTCAAATTGTTCTATTTCTTCTAGAGTTGCAGAGCATGTATTAAGTCAGAAAACATCAGCCAGGGATGGATCATTTGTATTCTAGGGAATGCATGAGCATACAGGGAAATTCATCACTAAGCAAAGTATGTCACGGTGCATTTTTTAGTATCATGCTTGAAACAGGGTGAGAATATTTTCACTTTTAGAATGCATGCTTGTCTCTGTCTCTGTCTCTCTCTCAAGACTACACATTCTCATTATATTGATTTGCTTAGTAAACAGTGGAAACAGCAACAGGGCAAGTTCAGTAACATTTTTGTGCTTTTTGTCTCGTTGTTCTAATGCAGCCTGTGAAGCAAACTAAAGTAAAGCTAAATTGATAATTTACCATACAGCTGATGCCACATTTTACTCCAACCCTGCCATAGTTTTATGACTTTTTTTTTAACTGAGGCAGCCGGGTGCTGTTGATCGTACTTGCAATATCACTCAGATAGTGCGTGGCAATGCTGATAGGGCCCCCAACTTCCACCGGTCCTAGTCAGGTTCTTTGGGAGCATTGTTTGACATTACTGGCAATGTTTATTGAACACCTGAATTAAACAGTCTGACATGCCATCTATCATTCTTGTCACTCTAGTCTGGTGAGTCATGTGACATTGGCTCAGACTACTAGTTATTATAGACCATGGCTGCATGAGCTCCTAACCTCCTGCTTATGCCAGACATAACAGGAGTTGTACAGCTACTGTCAAAGGTTAACTACCGAGTGAAATACAAGTGGCTTAACAGACAGAAAAAAAAAGATGGCAAGATATCATGTAGCACATGTTCATAGCCAAAAGATCATTCCGGTCAGTTCTGATCTGGTGTTACAGCTGGATTATCATGGAAATGGAATGGAGCCATCTGTTCGTATTGTAAGATATCCTTTGATTCATATGGCTAATGAGCAAGCTCCAGTCACTGGTGGTGGGCAGAAAACTAGAAATGTCACATGAAATGGAGAGTGGTATGCTGCAGCAATTGGTACTCTAACTGGCATTTTTCAATTTGTTCATATCAGATAAGTCAAAAGACATCAAACAGAGGGTCAGTTTGTGTATGGATCATAGCAAACTTGGTTGAGTAAGACTGGCAAGGGATCTGTAAAGACTGATATATTTGACATAAAAGTGCTGATGAAGGTTAATTAAAATAAATGCAAGTTGCCTCACTTTGGGTACAATAACCTATGGAAAAGGAATAAGCTGAGGGTAGTACCTCTCAAGGTGAGTGACAAATAAAAAAACTGAGGAGAGTTAAGGCAACACCAATGAAACACCTAACACAAAATGAAAGAAGCAGCAGCCAGGACTACTAGAATACTGGGATGACTGTTTACAGGTACAAATGTTAGAGACAGAGATGCTTTCATAGCACTCCAGAGGACCCCTATAATGCCATAACTGGAGTAGTGCATGTAGTTCTGGAGAAATAAGGGAGTAGCACTATAAGAAAAAAAGGTTCAGAAAAGGTAGGAGGGGGTATAAAGGATGGGATGAAAAGCTATCTGGAAAGATTTAGGGAGTTCAAACTATACTCAGCAAAAAACAGTAGAAAAATATTATGAGTGCATACACTCATAAAGGAAAGACAGACAGAGCTACTTACAGTCTTAATCAAAGGAAATATTACTTTATAAAAAGGGTGGTAAATGCATGGAATGGGTGTCAGAATGGGAAGGGGAAAACAATACAGTGGACATATTCAAGAGGAAATAGGATGTCTGTAGCAGAAAATCAGGCAATAGGAAGGCTAGCTGCAAGGTCCTAGGTAGTGGACATAATAAATAACCAGTGATGTTATTCTGTAGGTCAAAGAGTAGTCTGATGTGTTACAAGGCTGGAATGACAGGTATTCTAGTCATGAAGGCATGTATAAGACAAAGAACTATTAGCATTACCAAGACAACTTTAAGGGAAACTATGATTCATAGTTTCATGGGTTCATACGTGGTTACTAGGCTAACGCCCCTAGATCCCTTATAAGCTTAGCCATGTTAATCCCAATTAGCCCAATTGTCCTTATTAGGTGGACATAGGACACAGAGTGAGTATATGGTCAACATCAACTACCCCTGTCCATGAGGGACAAGGATGCCACCCCAAAGGTGAATTTGTGGTCTCCCATTCATTTGTCTAGGTTGCGCTTGAATGGGGTCAGTGAGGCATTCTGCTTTGTACAAATTGGAAGTCTATTCCAGAGGAGCAGCTGTCTCTGGGAGATATATCTGTCTGTCCAGCATGTTCTGTTAATGTCACAGACTAGGTTAAGATCCTTAGAGCGACTGACTCTTGTGCCATTAGATTTGCGGACGTGCAGCATTTCCATCAGGGAAGGGTCAGGAAGGCCAGGCACAGGCAGCCTATATGATACAGAGTACAGTGACAGTGCTTTCAGTCTATCCACATATATCATGGTTTGGAGACACTTTATTTTCTTGGTGAGAAACCTCTGTGGTCTCTCCAGCTGCTCCAGGTGTCTGGTGAGGTGCATGGCAAAGGCAGCATTGTATTCTTTTAGTGGTCTGATGAGAGTCGAGTACAGTGGAGTTATAACATCCTGATACCTGGATGTGATACCCTTACTTCTGAGGTGTGTAATGTAGAAGGCTTTCCTTACCATTGTGGAAACTTGGTGGTTAAGTTCAGATTGTTAGCTACCTGTGTTCACAGGTCTCACACCACTGGGTTTGACCTTAGGGAGATGTTATCAATACTGTAATTAGTGGAGAATTCCACTTTGACAAAGAGAATAATAATGCATTTTTTGCATTTAGTTTTAGACTTTGGCTTTGGCAGCAATCATTTGTCTGTGTTAGCCCTTCCTGTAATATGTTAACAGTGATTGCACCCAATTTGCAATATAAGCAGTGAACTTGGTAAGCCAAAGGCCATCTGCATTAGCCTGGACCAAGAAATAGATTCTAAACAGTAAAGGGCCCAGCACAGATCCTTGTGGTATGCCACTTGTGATGGGTCTACCGGTAGAGGTGGCATCACCAACTTTGACAGTATGTGTTCTGTCTGTGAGCCAATTAGCTGCCCATCTAGTGATGTAAAGGTTGATCCCCAGCTGGGAGAGTTTCTCAATGATGCCCAAGTGGGGGGGCTTGTGTCAAAAGCTTTGTCTAGGTCAAGATAGCCGATATGCACTGTCCTACATTCATCTAGGGCTTTGGTGACTTTCTCAAAGAAGTCTTCTATGTTTAGTAAGCATGATCTACTCAACAAAGAAAATTGGGTTGGATCTGGAGTTTGAAGGTTACTTATCTCTTTGTTGGTAAAGCCCATGATGATTCTATCCATGGCTTTGTAGATGAGACTGATTAAACTTATAGCTGGGCATTCCCTTTCAGATTTTAGGCTTAGTTAAAGAAGGCTTTATGATTATTCTTAGCTAGGGATGCTAATTTAGCTTTGTAGTTAGCGTTAGAGGATTTTACAAGATTTCTAATTTGCTTGTTCAAGCAGATGAGGGAATTCTTCCTTTGCTGAGTCAGTTACCTCTTATTCCTAGACATCAGTTTCTTCCTCTTGTTAGATAACCTGTTTATACTTGAGATCCACCAGGGTGGCTTGTTTTTTTTTGGGAGGACTTGGTTTTGATCCAGTCAGGTACAGCCAAGCCTATGCAGTTGTTAAAGTGTTTATACAGGACATCTGAGTACACCTCTGCATAGGAGTCATTGTTGTCTGTGAATGTGGGGGCTATAAAACTGTTTACACCGTCACTTAGTAGTGTGTAATTTGCTTTGGAAATGTTTTTGAGTTTTTTTAGCTCTTGTGGAGGTGTCAGGTCCAATAGTTACTTTGAACAAAACAGCTTGTTGAGATACACCCTTACCAGGGAAGGCGTCACATGAGGGGAGTGCAGTGATTTACCATGTTGGTAAGTACTATGTCAAGGACATTTGAGCCCCTTGTGGGGGTGCAGACTATCTGTTCCAAAGCATTTGAATTGACAAAGTCCAGGAACCTAAGGGTGAGTGTGTTTGTGCTCATGGGTGTCACCCAGTTGATGGAAGGATAGTTGAAATCACCCAGGACTAAGGTGTTAGGCTGTTTGGGGAGTGATTCCAGTAAGCCAGGTAGGCAGTGTGTTTTTCTTGGTCCTTGGTGGGAAACCTATAGCTAGCAATGATGTGATAGGCTATTTTGCTTATAGTTAATTGGCCATAGAGTAGTTTGAGACAGTCATATTGTTTGTCCAGTCTTAAGGTGTAATTGGCTTAATGAAGATGGATACACCTCCTCTGGTTCTTTCACACTCATTTTGAGGTCTGAACGTGTGGAAGACGTTGTAGTCTTGTATGGCTGGGGTGGTCTCAATTGCCTTGAACCATGTCTCAGAGACTGCACAGATGTCAGCATCTTCCAAGGTGAAGAGTGCTTCCAGAGAGTGCAGTTTCATGTTTAGACTCCTAGCATTAAGCAGCAGAACCTTGGGTTTGCCTTGAGTGGATTTTGTTACACTGGAAATTTTGTTGTTTTGACATTGTCTAAAAAAGGCACTATGGAGGAGGCAATCACCTTAGCCAGTATCTTAAAGCATAGAAGAGACAGGTTCAGACCATCTCTGGTAAAGCAGTGTGGCGTGTCAACAGATACTGGATCACCCTGGGCTGACACCAGAAGGTGAGCTAATTGTTGAAGTTGATCATTTTTTATTTATACTGGGGCATCATTCTGGGTGAAGGTAGAATACTGCTTAAGGCTAGGGTCATACCTCCCTGGGAAACATAATCTGAGAGTTCAGTCATGTCTCCTTCATATAGTTCAGAGAGGTACATCTCAAGTCATTCACCCCAACATGGTCTATGACAGAGTCATAACAGTACTTGTTGTTGAGTGACTTGAGTCCATGTGTGATTTGATGGATCCTGGCACCCAATAGGCAGCTGACTATGACGTTCTCCTTGTCCAGCCTGGTGAGGGTGACATCTGTGTGTTTCACTGTGGAGTCACCTATGACAAAAACACTAAGTTTAGAGGGGTTTTGCTTTAGGGGCTTATTTTCTGAGACACTGTTGTATGTGTTATTATGCATAGTGGTTTCTATTTGCATAGCAGTGTGTGCATGCTGTTTACATTTGGAATGTCTCTGATCATTTGGTAGACTTCTAGTGAGTACCTCATTGTATGTGGGTCTATGTGTCATGTCTTTATTTGTGTCAGAGATCAAGAGTGTGCACTGATAGCCTGTTCGGTATCCAGTTTGTTGTTATGTGAGAGAAGTGATTCCAGTTTCATAGTGTACTTACATTTCTCACATAAGGTATTTGTTTGTTGTAGGAGTAAGTGGTTGTCAGTATACATGAGGTAATTTCTACATTGTCTTAGTATTCCCATGTCAATCAGGCTACCCAGAGAAATTATGGGAAACTGCTTATCCGTTATAGCAGGTTTTTACCATATCTGCTATTAAGGAAGGGAGTGGGCTAGTTTGACCAGTTTATGCGGTAGGACTATATGATTTTGTTCAGTTGAAGGCTTTGGATGATAGGTGTGGCAACACTGTGGTCAGTGTGCAATGGAGTTGCCCATAGTGCAGCAGGGAAGGTTGGGAGGGTTTCACTAACAGATGTCTACATAAAAATAGTGTTTCAAGGCATTTGCATCTATACAGACACCACACACTCCCGCTGATGGTGCGCAGCAACACACAAATATGAGGCTTATATACAGATGAAATTAAACAATTTTAAGCAAGTCTATCAATAGGAAATCACACAATGAACCTTCCTCCCACAGTCCCCAGCTCAAACAAGGTTGGATGCACACTCATCTGTCACAAGGGTGCAGGGGAGCCTTTCTTAAGGTAAGAGGCTAGTTTAGTGTATCAAAAATAAAACCGGGACTTGCAGCTAAACCTGGAGTACTCAGGAACTACTCTAAGGCTAACCTCCTGCTATTAAGTGATAACCTGGCAAAATTTCAAGTCCCCCATAAACTTTCAGAACACTGCTGCCTATGCAGAACTGCTCAGAGAAACCCTGTACAAGCATATTAACAGCTGCATAGAGGCAGCTGTACCCACCAGGAAGAAGTACAGAACTAACTCAAAAAACAAGCCACCCTGCTGGAATCACAAAATCAATAGGCTGTATAACAGGAGGAAGAAAGTCATGCCAAAAATTAGGATGTGCAGCACCCAGCAGGATACAAGCACTCTCATCAAACTAAGCAAAGAACTCAGAGGACAAATAAAGTTTGCCAAAGCCAAATTTGAGGTAAATTTGGCCTCCCAGGCCAAGGACAACCACAAGGCATTCTTTGGCTATGTCTGCATCCTCAAAGACAATATGCAATTGTGTACAGAGCTCATTGTAAATGAAGCCACGTATACTGAGCCAGAAGATATAGCAAACCTACTGGCCAATAAATTCGATCCAACTTTACCACTCTCTCCCATTCAACCATCCCTCAGGAAATACCATCAAGTATAACTCCCCCTGATATCACTAGGGAACAGGTCCTTAATGCACTCTCTAAGGCCAAGAACACAACATCAATGGACCCAAACAAAATCCCAGGATACCTTCTAAATAGCATGAAACATGACCTATCAGGGCCTCTGGAATTACTATTTAAATGCAGCCTCCAAACAGGCTTTGTGCCTCATGAATGGAGAACAGAAACAGTCATCCCTCTGCCCAAAGGTGGGCCATTTAATAACCCTGATAACTACAGACCCATAAGTCTCGCTAGTCTTATATGTACAGCCATGGAAAGAATTATTATGGAAATAATCAATAGTGATATAGTAAACCTTCAGACACTGGACCCAACCCAATTTAGTTTTGTCACGGGCAGATCATTACCTACTGAACCTGGTGGACTTCTTTGAGAAGGCAAACAAAGTAGTAGATGAGGCCAAAATGTTCACACTGCCTACCTTGACCTGGTCAAGGCATTTGACTCAATACCCCACTTGGGCATTGTTGATAAACTCAAGAGTTTAGGTACAAACTTGTATGTTACCTGGTAGATAGCCAACTGGTTCAAACACAGCACCCAGGAAGTTAGAACTGGGGAGTCCACCTCTACAAATCGGCCAGTCACAAGTGGAGAACCCTCAGGGATCAGTCCTTGGACCACTCCTTTTTGGCATTTACTCCTCTGAAGTCAAGGCAAATGCCAATGGTCTCTGGCTGACTACATTTTCAGATGATTGCAAATTAGGAGCTGTCATTGAATTCTACACTGACACAAATGTTCTCCAGGAGGGGCTGACACAGACAAACAACTGCTGTCAGAGCCCCCTTTGGTATGTACCTAACCAGGCATATCCAATAATTGGAACATCCTCAAAGGTTCCTCAATAAAAGAATACAAGGAGTAAGTAAAATGTCCTATGCAGACCGCCTCAAGGCCCTATCCCTATATGCTGTCTCCTACAGGATTTTGAGGGGAGATCTATGCCTGGCATACAGGGCATTGTCAGACCCCACTCTGATGGATCTCCTGCATATCCACAAAACAAAACAAACATTACCAAAATTTCCCATTCTAACAATTTAAACCTTGCCTGTGATATAAATAGGACCTGCTGGAGATAGAGGTATGTATCCCAGAGACTACCCCATCTATGAAACAGGCTCCCCATCCATATGATGCAGAGTTCCTCCCTAACCCAATTCAAATGCAACTTGGACAATTGGATGGGGAAAAGGAAATTCATCCTTTGTTTGGCACCTATGTGTCTAATGGACTCAGGCAACCTGTAAATGGTTCATCTTCCAGGGCCCTGCTTGTAAATGGTTCATCTACCAAGCCCCTGCTTACACTTATTAAGGGTATTTGAACTTGTCAGAGATTTGGGATGCATGGCTAAGCTTAAAATGGCCCTTGTGCTCATTAGCCTAGTAAACACCTTAGAACCTATAAATCTACGACCTGAATCTAGTATATGCTATTTAGGGTTACAGTACAGTAAAACAAAAAAAACAAAAAATAAGTGTAGAGAATTATGCAGTCACAGGTAGCAAAAACAGAAATAATGCAAAAGTTTGATAAAAACAATTCAGAAACTTGAGGAAAATTACAAGCTATACTTATATACTTGTTTTAGCCTTGGATGGTTTGTATATCAGCAGTTCATTCTGGACCTCTGGCTCCAGTTAACTGAGCACAAACCCACACAAGTGTGAGGCTTAAATAGAAATGAAATTAAACACTTTTGAGCTAATCTACCCATAGGAAAGTACACAATGAACTTTCCTCTAGCAATCCCCAGCTCAGACAAGGCTGAATCCACACTCTTCTGCCACAAGGGTGTCGGGGAGTGTTTTTTAATATGATGACTGGTTTAGTGCTCAAGTTTATCAATAACAGGCTAGATTCAGCAGATCTGGATCTAGTCTATGCTATCTTGGCTAACAGTACAACAAAAAGAAAAAAAAAGTGCAGAGAATTATGCAGTTACAGGCAGCAAAAACAGAAATAATGCAACAGTTTGATAAAAACAGTTCAGAAAGTGCAGTAAAATCACAAGATTAAGTTATTTTCTTGTTTTTAGCTTTGTATGGCTTGGATATCACCAGTTCGAATTGGACATCTGGCAAAAGATGACAAATGTAGAGTAGCTCTGGTTAATTGATTAGCTAAGCTATAGCCTTCAGTCTACACATTCAAAAAAATTAAATCATTGTATAGCAGAGGATTGTAGATAAAATAGCCAGAAACACCTTAACATTATCAAGGATATTATGCAGAGCTAGTGCACTGCACACCATAGTACATATGCTTACTGAGAGCTCTCACTGAGCTGATGAAACATGTTCCAAGGTCTATTTTACAGAGTGCCTTAAGTTACTTACCTGTTCTTAAATGAGAGAGCCTGATGATATGTGCAGTTTTAAATTCAAAGAGGAGAACAATTACACATCTAGTTATGTGAAGTACAGCCAAAAAGCTGTAACTTGACCAAAGATACTTTTCATATTATGTCTGGTAAGATTAAACGCTGTCAGAAGAAAATCAGTGCTGTAATATATTTTAAATATGTATTTTCTGTGTATACTAGAACAAAGTTTGATATCTGCCACCACTTACTTTTTTCTGTTACATATTTTGTGGCTAAATAAATATTGCTTAAATTTATAGTCTAATAGAGAGAAACTATTTTCTGTAACATTTTTTATAGAAAAATAAGTAGATGATATGTGCTGCAGACATAAGTTGTGTAAAAATGAAGCCCATGACCTCTAAAATCTTCATTTTTGTCTTGGTGGGAGCACCTGATTATATGCTAGTGGTCTGCTGAGGGAAAGGAAGATACTGGATCCAGAAGTGCTCCTTTGCAATATGCACCAGTACAGTACAGTACGTCGCCCGTTCGATTCTCAGTTAGAGCGTCTTCTGTGTGGCGCCATGCGTGAATGAGCGTTCCTTTGTTGAAGGTTGTGTGTTAGGCCCGGCAAGCCAGCACGTAAAACTCTACTGCCAATCATTAGCAGACCGGAGTTCCGCTGTGGCGACCCCTAACCGGGAAAAGCCGAAAGACAAACAGTACAGTATGCTAGTCATTTGGCTGCAGAGAGCCAAAGGCTGTTGTGATTTATCTGCAATCTGTAATGAAAAGACCAACAATTCTGACCATGACATATTTCCACCTTTAAAATCAAGAAGCATTCTTCCATATCCAAGTTATTCTCTGACTGTTAAAAAAATAAGCTTAACAGAGTGTTCATTTTTTAAAGAAAGGCTCTATGGTTAGTATTGATTAGCTGCAAAAAAAAGTTGCATACTGAAGGTCAGGACAGTTTTCATATGCATCTCCATTTTGTTTCAGTTAAGCTAAACAAAGGTGATGAGATGTGTGAACATGAAGCCTGTTATCATTCCCTTGGAGATCTGCTAATAGGTCGCAGCAGTCAGCTATCAGCAACTTCTACCTGTGGACTGAATGAACCCCAGAAATACTGCATTATAGGCTATTTAGAGGTGGGTATATTTCTCTTTTCATGGATGTCACTTTACAGAAGGTCACATACATACTCCGCAGTAAATCAAGCACTCCAAATCTGTGAAATAAAGTATAGCAATATTGATTAAAACTGGCACATAAGCAGCCTTCTTGTAGTATTCTTGGCAGTTGTTTTGACCAAGTGATATGGTTCAAAGTAATACAGAAGCAGTTTCATTATATGAACATGAGCATGTCTAAACTATCCTATCTTGGTTTGTGATTTACTGTGGAGTTGACTGGTAAGAGAAGTTTTATTTGAATGTATATTGTATTTGTTATCACTGTTTTTCACTGTTTCTGGGTAGGAAGGGACTGCTTGTTAACAAGATTTACTTTGAATCATATTTTGTTGTTTTACCTTTAATTTCACTGTTGGTTGTTAGAAAGGCATAGGTTTTAGACAAGCAAGATCTAGCCACCCAAGGGGCCTAGACAGCTATAAACTTACACAGACTGCAGAGATGAAAATCCTGAGCATGTCTAAACAATCCTATCTTGGTTTCCATGCACAACTTAAAGGAATCACAACTATTGTCTGGCTTGTAGAACTTGTATGGTCAGAACAACTTTACTGTACTTTATTATTTAATTGTATATTGCTGATGTGATTTTTGCCATAGGTTCATGGGTTCATAGGTAGGTACTAGGCTATTGGCCCAAGGGCCTAAGTAAGCCTAGTCAACAAGGTTCCCTGGCTTACGCCACCCAAGAAAGTTATTTTCCTGTGCCCCTGTCGAGCAGAGCCACAGAAGTGATCCCCGGGATGTATTTCCTATTTCCCATCCACTTATGAAGATTTTTCTTGAAGAGTGCTAATGAGGAACTTTACTTGACATAAATGGGTAGCTTGTTCCAGAGTATGAGAAGTCTCCGGGACAGGAATCTATCCCTCCACCATGTCCTGTTTATTGTGGTGACAAAGTTTAGGTCCCTAGAGCGTGTAGTTGGAGGGATTGAGATTTCTTTAGGTGTAGCATGTCCAACAGTTCTGGGTTTTACATAGCTTTATATGTTAGGCAGAGATCATCTCGGAGTAGGCAATATACTACAGAGTAAAGCTGGAGTTATTTGAGAAGGTCAGTGTAGGGCATCTGTTTGAGGCCAGTAATCCTCTTTGTGAGGTACTTCTGTAGCCTTTCCAGCTGCTGCAGATGTCTTGTGAGGTACATTCCAAAATGGGCATTGTACACTATAATGGGTCTAATTAGTGTCGAGTAGAGGGGAACAATGACTTCTTTTTTCCTAGATCTAAACCCTTTTGTGATGAGGTGTGCCATGTAGAAGGATTTCCTGACTACTGTGGCGATGTGATTATCAAAGGAGAGACTACTGTCCACCTGGGTCCCCAGGTCTTTTATCACACATTCGGCATTAAGTAGACTGCCTCCTATGTGGTAGTTCATGGGTACAGAGTTTTTACCAAAGGGGATGACAATGCACTTTTTGGCATTGAGCTTGAGGCCATGGCTCTGACACCAAGCATCTGTCTCAGTGAGGCCCTTCTGTAGGATGTCCACATCATTTGGAGACTCAACTATGGCTCCTAGTTTGCAGTCATCTGCAACCTTCATTATCCAAAGGCCTTCTGTGTTAGCCTGTACTTCAGAGAAGTAGATACCAAACAGGAGAGGTCCCAGGACTGAACCCTGTGGTACTCCACTTGTCACTGGTTTGAAGTCAGATTTGGAGTCTGTAACTTTTATAGTGTGGGTTCTGTCAGTAAACCAATTGGCAACCCATCTTGTGACATAGGGATTTATACCTAGTTTAGTGAGTTTAGCTATAATTCCAGAATGGGGGATGGTGTTGAAAGCCTTGGTGAGGTCTAGATAGGCTTTGTGAACCACCTTACCCTCATCTACAGCTTTGCTGACTGCCTCAAAGAAGTCAATCAGGTTCAGGAGGCATGATCTGCATTTCACAAACCTGAACTGGGTGGGGTCCAGAGTTTGGAGGTTACCAATGTCTTTGTTTATGAGTTCCATGATGATACGTTCCATGGCCTTACGCATTTATATCACATTATCGAAAGATGAAAATAGCGAACACTATTTCATCGGCCCCAAAACATCTAAACATGAAAATATCGAACATTCAGAACAGTGAATTTTTTCCCAAGGAAAAAATTTGCTGCTCTGAAACACATACACACAACACAAGCACATCAAACAAACAGCAACCACACACATACACTTAAATTCCTACATCTAATGCTACACTAAACTAAACATACACTACTATCTACCCACTTACCTTAACCCAAACCCTAACCCTAAGGTTCGTCACTATCGCACACTCATATAACCTGCGCCCTAACCCTAACTCACTTAAACCGCTCCTAACCCTAAAGTCTTTCACTATCACACACACGCCTAACCCACGCCCTAACCCTAACTCACTTAACCTGCCCCTAACCCTAATGTACAAACAATCGCACACTTACCTGAACCCATCCCGTAACTTTCCACCGCAGCACTAAGAATTGCGAAGCCACAGAAACGGCCAACAGAATTCTTTCCCAAGGAAAGAATTTGCCGTTCTGCAGCTTCGCTATTCTTAGCGTTCGCTGAATAGTGTTCGATATCAGAACATTCAAAGTTTTAATACTTCGATGTTCTGATATAGACCCGGCCTTACAGTCCAGGCTCGTCAGGAAATTGATTCAAGTTCTCTTTGAATTCTGTGGTAACTGATTTTGATTATTCTTTTCTTTTATAATATTTTATTCCTTTGAAGCTGAATATGAATTCCTTAAATGAGTATGCAATTAATGATTTGCTAAAGTAAAAATATATTATACAGTGTAACAAACACTATGCATATTTAAAGGTAACAGCTGATAACACTGGTGATTTGTGTTCCTCGTATCAAAAGTTGGATGATTTGCTTACCATTGTTAGAAGTAAATCTAGACTTGACGATGATTGCAGTTGTGCAATTGTCATGGCTTGGAGAACTGTTGTATCATATATTAATGACGGGACTGATGAAATAAATAATGTTAGGCATAGAACAAATAGAACACATTTAAGAAATGATGCATCTATTTTCTGCAAAGATCATTCAACCCCTATGAAACAAGACGATGCCCCTGACAACCTTGGAATCCTGGATGCAAGCATTCAGCAATCTGAGGATCCAGTTTATTTAGAAGGAAACAAAAAAAGAAAGAAAGGAAGAAGTTCACAAATAACACGGAAGAAAAAGAAACAGATTAATGACTGTAAAGGAAAGAGAATACATAGTAAAAAGGATACTGTTTTGTTACGTAACACACAGGTTACAGGGAATGATTATATTTTTATATCAGAAAACCTTCAGTCTACAGAAAAAGGCATATTTTTTCCAGTGGAGAAGGTAGAAAAAAGAGGCAAGGGACAGTTGAAAAGGAATAAATCAAAAGTGAACAGGAAAGGCTTGAAGAACATTACTGTAAGAAAAAAGAAGAGAAAGACAGATGTTGACTACATGGCTCAAGCTATGGATTTACAAAACCAGCTGGATGAGAATTTAATACACAATGAAAACAGTGGGAACAATAACACTAATAGTGATGAAGATCTATCCTTCCTAACAATTAATAGAGCAGATATTACTGTATTAGAGTCTTCAGAGCCAGCCAGCAAAGATATTCTTGCAATTGGAGATTCAGTTATTAGAGGAACTGATACTTATATTTGCAGAAATGATAATGAACATCGAATAGTATTATGCTTACCAGGAGCAAAAATAAAATATGTGCGACAAGCCTTGGAAGGCCTTAATGTAAGGATGTATGGATCTGTTTTTATTCATGTTGGTAGAAATGATATCACCCGCAAGGATTCTCTGACTGTTAGTAAGGAACTGAAAGCCCTCTTCGATTGTATAGCTTATACTGGTATTAGCACGTATTTTTCACAAGTCACCTATAGAAATGATAGTCGGGTTCCTGTGAATGAAAAGATTTTTTGGGTAAGTACCTACATGGAAAAAATGCCCTGTTTTAAAAAATGGAAATGTGTAGAGCATCCAAGCCTAGTTTTGGGCACACATGTGTTGAGGCTGGTGTGCATTTGTCAAGATCAGGAAAGAGAATTTATGCAGCAGATATTTTGCAGTATTTGACAAACACTAGGCAGGATTTTTGTCAGGTCAAAAATTTCACAGTTCACAGATAGCAAAATTTGATGCATCTCTGATAGTTGTTAATGCTAGGAGCATTAATAATAAAGTTTTTTTTTTCTGGAAAATTTGCTACGTTCAGAAAAGATTGATGTTGTTATTGTTTGTAAAACATGGTTAAAGAGCAATGACTGGAAACCAGTTCTGTCAGGGTATAAATGTTTTTACTGTAACAGACATTCTAACAAAAAATCAGATGGAGGTGTTATGATAGAGATTAAAAATTGCTATGAGACCTGTGATTATTATATATTCAGTGATAATACCAATACTATAGACAGTGTAACTGTGACAATAAAGACAACCCTGGAACATATAATAGGTGTTGGTGTGTATAGACAGCCAAAGTCAAGTGCAGATAACCTAGAGGAATTCATATATTTCATGTATGGAACACAGGAAGGAAGAATACTATTAGCTGGGGGCTTAAATTTACATGAAACAGACTGGAATAATATTGATTCAACAATGTTAGTAAGGAAAATATTCACAGCGTATATTCAGGAACAACAATTGCTTCAGATTGTAAAAAAAAAACTACCAGGGGACGGAACATACTAGACATTGTTTGTGTTCCCAAAGAAATTACTGTAACTTCAAATCAAGTTTTATCACCATTGATCTGCAGTGATCATGGGGTTATAAAGGTTAATTTGTTGCTAGATAATTCTACCAAACTGAAACCTAAGCTAATGAACAGAAAGTTAATTACAGATTATATGGAAGCAAAACAGTCACTATGCAAACCTAACTAGAGTGAGGTGTTCAGTGGAATGACTGCAGAAGGAATGTGGACAGTTTTGAAAGAGAAATTGTTTGGGTGCAAAAAGTAAAAAAAAAATGTTTAACATCAGGATCTAGGCATACAACATCAGGAGGATATATTTCCATAAGAACAAGATATCTGTTTAAGGTAAGAGACAAAAATATAAGAATGGAAGAGAGGTCGAACTACAACTTTGAAAATTGAAATAATCAAGCTGGACAAACAGATTAAGCATAGTGTAAGACAAGATCAAGAAAAATGTATAGAAAATTTATATAAAGATATTGAGCATAATAGAAAACCTTTTTATAGATACATAAGATGTGGAAGGAGTAAAGAGACACAAACTGATAAACTGTGTGCAGATTCTAAAATTTATTCTCAGACACAAATGATTATAGATATATTTACAAAATCTTATGCAAAACAGTTTGACTCCACAAAAGGGGTGATATGTTGTCCGAATGACATCCAGTTAACTCCAGATACTGGAATAGATTATATTGATAAAGAACTGCACAAACTGGATCCAAACAAAGCACAGGGAGGAGATGGAATTAGTAACAATGACCTGAGAACACTTCAGCAAGAACTTACAGTACCATTATATCTATTATTCACTAGGTCATATAAATATGGGGAGAGTCCTCAAGATTGGAGACATGTGCTTATTAAGCCTGTCTTTAAGGGAAAGGAGATTAGACAAACCCAGAGTCATATAGACCCTTAAGTCTACTTTCGTGTTGTGGAAAAATAATGGAGAATGTAATATTGGATAAGTTATTTTCAGAACTGGATAGGTTGGGACTTGAAACCATATATCAACATGCATATGTTGAAAACAGTTTTATTACCACCTGTAACATGATGTTCTATAACAATATAATATCAGCTATGAATGAAAATTGTGGTGTGATGTAATGTATATAGATTTAACTTCAGCATTTGACAGGGACATTCATAAAACACTGATCAATAAATTAATACAACTAGGTATTTACGTACTCTTGATAAGATGGATAGCTGCATGGCTTACAAATAGGACATGGCAAGTATCACACAGCAACTGGACAGGTGAAATCCTTGGTTACAGTCAGAGTGTCATACAGGGCTCTGTCCTAGGCCCTTACTTGTTTAGATTGTATCTTTCAGACCTAACTTTTTCATCGGAGGTGTTCTACAGTCTACATGCAAATGATCTGAAATTGGATAAACTGATTGATTACGTGTAACAGGTAAGGCATGTCAGCAAAATAACTTGACTAAATTAACCATTTGCACAGGCGAATAATATGCTGATAAATGCATGAAAAACTAAGCATATGAGATTTGGGAGACATAAATTGAAAGGTGAATATTTAATACAGCACACAGTGATTGAAACTATAGACTCATTTAAGGACTTGGGTATATGGGTAAATTCAACTATGAGTTTTTCTAATTAAGTCAACCAATTAGTTAATGATAGTTATAGAACTATAGGTTGTATAAAAAGATTTATAAAGTCTAAGAAATTAAAAACAATGAAGTCATTGTTTATTAGTTACACTAAACCCAGACTGTCCCTATTTTTTGGGCCTTTGTCCCCTCCATTATTTAAGGTTTTGTCCAGATTTCCTATGTTAAGATGTAGAGAGGTATGGGCTTGCCCATTTGAAGGGTGGGGGGGCTCTGGTTCACTGCTTCTGTGACACTTTCAGACAGCACTAGGAGTTCCATCTGTCTGCATGATACTACCATGCACACAGTGTCTGTGAAACACACAGTTGTCAAGGAGGCAACACCATGTGGAAATGAATGACCTTGCTGTGGGATTGCTAGACAAGGTAGGGGAGGTCACTCTGCTGGGATCTGTGACTACTCTGCTTCCTACCACCTGCCTCTCAATATAAGAAGAATGAATAGGCAGATGAAGCTCTCCAGAGAGCAGCAAATGAACCATAGGGATCTCTCCTAACCCAGTAAAGCCTGGCCTTTGCACCCAGCAGAAAAAAAGGAATGACTGGATGAAGGCTAATAAACAATTGAGCAGGTCCCAATGAGACTAGTAATTTGAAAAAGGGGAAAAAAGAATAACTGCACCTTCCACCAAGGCTACCCAAGCAATAAATGCAATAAGTACAATATTTTTCCACCCTTTTAATAAGTACTGAACCAGAAAACTACACTGATCACGGAGATAACCCTGCATAAATCTCTGACTTTAACCACTGAATGAAACTAACTTTCATATTGTACATTACAAATACACTATCCAAAAGGTTATAAAACTCTTATAAATGGGAAATGTGCATTTAGCAAAACCTTTTCTTATCAATGGGCAAATTGTGCATTTAGCAACTTAATAAACTTAAGCTCATTGAAGTGCTGACGGGTCCAAATTTGGGAAGTTTATGCAATAAAGTGAGTCACTGTTCATTGTTCTGTAAATTATCCTGCACCCCAAGAAGAGTTAAGGTTTCAAAGAACAAAGACTGTGGTATAGGTAAACCAGTCCTCCAAAAAATAAATCATACAATATCACAGTCAAAGGAGGCAACAGAACACAGCAGTAAAATTCCAGAATTTAATCCTTGAACAAACAGTAAGTGCTTTCGCAGCAGCAGCAGCTGCTTCATCAGACAAATAAAGATCCAAACTGTAGTACTTTTAAACAGCAAAGCAGCCAATTAGCGTGCAAAAACAATTAGGAATTAACAAGAGCCCTTAAAGCCACACCAAAAAATGCAGCTCAAAGCTCATTGTATAAACACAAAAACATTTAATTCATAAAAACATGTAAAGCATTTCATTCAACAGCCAAAATATGCAGCTCAGAATTCATTATATAAACATGAAAACATTTCATACATAAAAGCATATAGAACATTTCATTCATAAAAACATTATAAAAATACTGAACATAATTAATATCTATCTGGCTAAGGGCCTATTTATTAAAACTGGTTTAATAGAAACTTTATCATTGAGGCCTTTCCCCATATTAGCTTTCATTGTAATAATCCAGTTCAATTCTTTGCTTTCTACCTTAGTTCTATGTGGGCCCCCCCCTTATACCCACATTGAGTGTTTCAACAACCATAAACTTAAAATTGTGCTGAGCACCTAGTAACATGATGTGCTTAGATAAAGCGGAGTTCTGAGCTGCAGGCATTAGGGGCATTTATGCCTTGTATGAAAATAACAGCAATACAAAGACTTGTTGTACCATGTCAGTTAATGAGAGGTCAGCTCTAGAACAATCGTTAACATGTCAGTTAATGAGAGGTTATCTCTAGAACAATTGTGTCAGGATTCTACCTTGAGCTTTAGACCAGCAGACAAAGGTGGATGTCTTGTAGTTATGGATTATACATTTTACAAGGATGCAATGTATACCATGCTCAATTATCCATTCATTTATATTCCATTTACAATGCAACAGGTTGAACAGTCTATTAGAGGAATGTATAATGAATTGTTTGAATGTCTGCAACTTGGGCATGTTAATCTTGATCTTTTTAATTATTTTATTATACAAGAACCAACTTTGCCTACTATACAGGGCCTCCCTAAAATACATAAGCATGCCAGTAAACCCCCTATGAGACCAATAGTAGCTGGAAGGGGATGGTGCACTGAACCCCTTTCCCATCTATGTTGAACAACATTTGAAACCAAACTTAGCTAAGAACTGTTATATTTTAAAGGATACTGAACAGTTCCTTAGGGACTTATTTGCTCACATACAAGTTAAACCACCTGTTGCTGGTTGCATTATGATAGCATTAGATGTGAAATCCCTTTTTACATGCATACCCAATAACACAGGGATAGAGATGTTGGGAGACTATCTAAAGCAAGATGGCACTTATGAGATCCATAAGATAGATTTACTGTGTATGCTTATGGAACCTATTCTTGATAATAACATTTTTATGTTTGAAGAAGGTATTTTTAAACACATTTTTTGGCACCTCTTGTGCCAATAGCTATGCCAACCTCGTTATGGCAAAATGGGAGGAAATGCATATCATACCTCAGCTCAAGCCTGGACAGGTTGTTTTTTACAGGAGATTTGTTGATGATATTTTCCTCCTGTGGGAGGGTATTGGTGATGAGCTGTCTCAATACACTGGTCAACTCAACAGTAGTACTGACTTTCTTTTGACGTTTGATGGCCAGTAGCTCTACTGTAAGCATGGATTTTCTTGATGTTAGGATTACCAGAGGACTTGATGGCACTTTTACTTCTGAAATCTATAGGAAAATTTGCCATAGGAATACATTTGTCCACAGACAGAGTAATCATCCTGGGCACATTTTTAATAATGTTGTGACAGCACAGATGTTAAGAACATCCAGATTGACAGCAGGTGACTCCACCTTCTCTTGTGAATTGAAACATATGGAACAGCGATTCCTTGAGAGGGGTTATAATAAGAAAGAAATTAGCTCGGTTACAGCTCGAGCATATACATCTAGAACTCTGGAGGGTAAGCCATATTTCTCTTCGCCCATTCAGTTTTGCAAACAGAAAGTGACCAACTGTAAACTGAGAGTACCAATTACTTATGCCAGCAACATTAGATTGTTGAATGACATCTATGCTAATCACTGAGATATACTTAGATCTAATGAGAGAGTGGAATCAATAGTAGGAGAATCCCTGAGCTATATGTATGAGAATAAGAGATCACTTAAGAAATTGCTATGTTATCCAAAGTTTAACTCCAATACTGATACACAGCTTAATATTGGTACATTTCCTTGTCGGGCATGTAAATACTGTCATTTGATTGACAGTAGTGCTGCATCTGAACATCCAGATGTGCATAAAAAGATGTTTATCAGAACCAGAGCTAATTGTAACACAGTGAATCTAGTTTATTTAGCCTACTGCACGATTTGTTACTGTTTCTACATTGGGATGACAACACGCAGGCTACGAGACAGGATGAGGGAGCATCAATATGATATCTCCAGGAGAGCTGAGACTAATGCTTTATCTAAGCGCATCATGTTACTAGGTGCTCAGCACAATTTTAAGTTTATGGTTGTTGAAACAGTCAATGTGGGTATAAGGGGGAGCCCACATAGAACTAAGGTAGAAAGCAAAGAATTGAACTGGATTATTAGAATGAAAGCTAATATGGGGAAAGGCCTCAATGATAAATTTTCTATTAAACCAGTTTTAATAAATAGGCCCTTAGCCAAATAGATATTAATTATGTTCAGTATTTTTATAATGTTTTTTAAGAATGAAATGTTTTATATGCTTTTATGTATGAAATGTTTTCATGTTTATATAATGAGTTCTGAGCTGCATTTTTTTTGGCTGTTGAATGAAATGCTTTACATGTTTTTATGAATGAAATGTTTTTGTGTTTATACAATGAGCTTTGAGCTGCATTTTTTGGTGTGGCTTTAAGGGCTCTTGTTAATTCCTAATTGTTTTTGCATGCTAATTGGCTGCTTTGCTGTTTAAAAGTACTACAGTTTGGATCTTTATTTGTCTGATGAAGCAGCTGCTGTTGGGAAAGCGCTTACTGTTTGTTCTGGGATTCAGTTCATGAATTTTACTGCTGTGTTCTGTTGCCTCCTTTGACTGTGATATTGTAAGAGTTAAGGGTTATTGTACCAGATAAAATTCAATAATTGGTAGACAGACAAATGACATGTCACAGTTATTTTGCTGAAAAAAATATTTCATGGTTGTGTTTATGGCATTAAACATACAGCTGCAGTATTAGCAGTCATCACTAAGATAAATTAGGCTGTATGTGTGTTGGGGGGCACTGGGTATGAATGAAGCATGAAAACAGGCTGTCTGTAAATGTGTGGAAAGTGGTTATTTTCCATGAACTGCTTTCTTATTTAAGTACGTATGGATGTATTATGTATCCATTCATTCTGGGAACTAACAGCATCTCTCCTTTTACTCTGTTCTGTAGATTTTTGATCTGTGCTTAGGATTATGGGAAAGGCCTCTACATGCTACGTCAATACTTGTGACTGTTTCTACTGCTGGCTTGGTTACTTATTGCTTTTTGTTCTTAAACTCTTTTGCAATTGCTAATTAATTTATAAATTGGTGACACTTTATCCCGTTACTAGGTTTTGTTCATGTGACACATGCTGTTCCTGCATTACATTTTATTCCATACACTATTCCTCTCCACAGAGTTTGACCCAACTGGCCAGTATGAAAGTTCAATTTTTTTCTCCCCTCCATTACCAGTCTCTTGGTATTCATAAGCAGTGTAGGAACTGCTTAATGCTCACCTTCTGTGAACTACTGCTAGATCTATATGATATTATTTGTAAAAGGTGAAAGCATATCAAAAATCTAGAGACTGTCCTTTCATCTAACCAGATGTTTAGCAAGCACCACTCAGACTTAGCCACACCACTGTATGAGCACATTAAACCAAAATATGCTTAGGTCATTAAGAAAAGAAACACTCCCCAAGCCTCCTAGAACTGGGATAAATAAGTCTCAGCAGAAAACCACTATCACAACACTAATCTTCACATATACCAGTGAATCACTATGCTGCAATCTGTAAACATTCCACTGTCACTAAATATGTGCATACAAACAGAACTATCCTAGTAATAAGCACCTCTGTTGTGAGACATACATATTCCACCGTGAGCATTCTGAACAAGGATAAGGTAACATTTAGCTATCTCTCTCCCAATCTCTCTGTTTATAGTATCTGTAATCAAGGGGAAAAAACACAAAATAAACTACTAAAAGAAAAAAAAATGGCTTCAGAAAGCAACCAATAGTTTTAAAGTGCATAAAGCACTTTTCATTTAATAAAATCAAACTTCTTCAGATGCAAACATTCAAGGTACAAGTTTCAGTTAAATAAAATACCAGGAAGTGCTTGAGCCTGTCAGCTGACATGCTGTGATGACATCAGCAACAATAGTTAACCCTTCCTGTTCTACACAATATGAAAAAATACTGTTTAAAACTAAAACAATGCTGACAACCATGAACAAGGAAGATTGAAACTATGGTTTAAAAGTAAAGTATGCTGATAGGTATACTTTAAACAAGACATCTATAACACTGCACCAGACTGATGCAGTAGAACAGCATGGGTGGGGTGAAGGGGGAAACCACCCCTGGTGCAAAGTGTTAGATGGCATGATTGAAAGTATTGCTTTGTATGTACCAAAATGTCACAGATTAGCATTCCTTTTCTTGTGTGTGTGTGAAGAATCTGTAGGAAGCTGATTGGTACAAAAGCAGCAATTGGCTTTCTACAGTTTGTTGAAGTCTTTCAGACAAAAAGGTGAGGGGGTCATGGACTGGCTCAAAGAGCTGGGAAGGCATGTTAATTGGCTGCTGTAGAAGCCCATTCACCAATTTGCTTTTTGCTATAAGCCAAGTCTTTTTTTTTTTTGCTCTTTCTTTGAAGAGCAATGGGTGAGGCAGTATTTCAAGGACTAGCAACTGGTGCTAGATGAACCAGCTTTGGCACTGGTCATCAAAGATATAGGTATCTTCATGGACAGCTTCCTCTCTTTGTACCATTATGTAGCATCAGTAGTCAGGAAATCCTTTATCTAGGCCAGCTAATACCTAAGGGCATCTCATCTGGGTCAGAAGAAGCTGTTACCCTCTATACTCAGCCTTAATCAGGACAGTTATAGAATAGAAAGACCATTTTTGCATATATCTATCCAAATATAGTACACAGCTAGGAAGGTCCCACACATTCCCAACTAAAAAGATTACCGGTCTAAAGACCCTTAACTACCATAACAGGCTTGAAGCTCTATCCACATACTTATTTTTCCTTAATAGGATCATAGGTAAGTACTAGGCTAACTATCCTTGCAGGCCATTTTAACCCTAGCCAATTTCCTTTCAAAGTTGCGAATCAAACTCTGTGCCCTGTGTCTGTGAGGTGAACACCTTAATCATTAATGTCAATCCCCAACCCCAATACACTATCTGCTATACACATTTGTATGGCAATTCATGCCTTGTATTTCATGCCATGAAGGACCCAACCTCTAGACAGATGTCTTACACCTCCCTAAAACAAAGAGCTCCACAAACACTTGAAGTATGGTTTTAAATCTTTGTAGACAAATAAGGACATGCTGGACAGCTAGATTTAATACCCAATGTTTACCCCATCTCTGGAATAAACTACCTTTACATAGGAAGAAAAACCTTGTTGATTGGATGGGCAGCCATAAATTCACCCCAGACATGACCTGTTTTGCCCTCTCAGGGAGTAGGAGGTCCCCTATGTGGTTAGGTATTGACAAGGCATAAATGGTTCATGACAGATTCTGCCTTAAAAGTGCTACAATCCTATGATTCTGTTATGCAATACCCTTCCTGCAGCTGTATTGTGCAGACTGGCCTGTGTAGCTTATATAATGTATATACATCACAGCAAGCTGGTGATATGTAACATAATGCAAAACACATATGGATTACTGTCCCACACCACTTCACAACATGGTGTATCTAGGTCCAGTGACACTAATGGAGAACTGGCATCAAGATGTAGATTATGACAGTTAGAAGGAGGTAGCCCTGTACAGTGAGCATTAATTTGATAACCAAGAAGAGAAAGTGGGGTGCCCTGAGAAAATCAGCACTAGTATATAACTGAGAAATGACAATGAGGTGCCTTGTACAATTAATAGATGGATAGACAGATAGATAGATAGATAGATAGATAGATAGATAGATAGATAGATAGATAGATAGATAGATAGATAGAGACAGGGAGATTTGGAAGGTAGTACGACTTGATAATACTCTTAAACAAACTTATACAGGTATGAAAGCCAAGACATACAGTAACAACTATGCTGTCTTGGAGTATGGGTGATGATAGGTCCTAAACAGTTAGTATCACTATACTTTGCAGGGAGGGGATATATCACTTCAGCCCCACTGCATTCAAGCCTCATTAGATTTTCTATTTAGTATGGCCACTTGGGATATTTATCAAAGGTGACAGCAATGCCAGCAGGGAGAATTAATAATGTATTTTTCCTATAGCCAGTCACTGATGTATGATGTTGCAGAAGCTTATCATATAATTCAGTCTGTGCTATGCAATGATTGCAGATTTCATGAATCTCACCAGCTTTTTGTGTCTAAAAAGCTAACAACCTACTGCAGCGATTATCAATGGCTAAGGGAAATCCTGGCACATGCACACACAGTGCATCAGAATGTAGCATACCTACTTGAAGTTCCTCCAACCTACTCAAGGTCATAGTACACTGGATAACACCCCCCTTCCTCATCTCCTACCAACAATCAGTGGACATGTTTGTGTACTTCTTTTGCAGAGTAGCATAGAGTACTGACACCCTAATCTTTTAATCAAGCCTGTTCCCCTTGTTTTAATCAAGTACAAGTAAGATATATGTAAAATACTTCAGTGCCACTCCTTTCTTTTGAGAACTAGAATTTTCTTAATTTCAGTACCTGAAGAACTATATGTAAAAGTCTTTAATGTCATTCTTTTCCTTTGAAAACTGGAATATCTGTTAAAAATTCTAAGCACTGTGTAACAGGTATAATCATCTTAAATGCTTTAAGCAGTTTAACTCTGCTTGTTTGATGTAAAAAAATACTGTCATGTCTAACAAAGAAAATACTGACAATGTAAAGCAAATTGCTTTTTACCTAATTTACCCACAGCTAACTTGATCTTGAATCACTTATTTTTATCTCTAACTCATTGAAGCTCCCAGTCATCTATATGGCCGTACACTGACTATCAAACACTCAGTTTGGCAGGCTTTTCCATTACATCCATTAAAAAAATGGTAATTCTCTTCGATATCTTCTCTATGAAGCAGAGTTATCCTACTTGCAACATAGTATTTAAAGAGGTACTCTATAAGCAGGATACAGATCACAAAACATTGACTATTATAAATAGTGAATAGTCCACTATTGGCAACCAAAGGTTGCAGATCAGAGTGAAACAGCTGCAACTTTCTGGAAGAGATTTCCTTCACTGACCATTATTAGATACCTCCCCTGCTTCTTCACTGTCCATCCATTGGCAGACACACTATTCTTTTTCTTCAGTCTGATTCATCCATTTATGGAATGCTCCCGTGAAAGGATCAAACAGCAAGTAGGAAGTGAATATCCTCACTCTTCCCTAACTCCTTTATATTTGTGTCAAGCAAAAAAAAATCTCATTGAGTTTGTACAATACTGCAAAGAATAAAAATAATACATTAACTTCATTTTTGTCTGTTTCAAAACTTTGTCCATATAAAAATATTCCAGTTTACTTTTATTTCACTGCTTGAAAATGGAATTTATGATAAAAACTCTGTGTGCTTTACAAAAGGTACATTTTGAATGCCTTATATATCTTTGAATTGAATGTAAAGCAATTTTATGTTACTTCATCTTAATTCTGGCAGATTTGTCTTTGTTACTGCAATTTTTAAGCATTAGGTAGTGATGTTTTTTTTTTTTTAACAAGAAACATATTTATTAAATTATCACTAATGATATAACCAATCATGCACTTATATAAACAGAAACACATTATACTGACATATTTTCAATTGCAAACAATATATGTAACTTATAATCTCTCCATTCATTGTCAGCCAAGCATTACAAAGCTCATTCAATTCCTTCCTTCCCTTAAACCTCACTCCTCCTCCAAAACATTATTCTGTATGTCTTGTTCCAATAATTTCCATTTTTTCTATGTAGTTTGCTCCTATCCTTTTCTAAATATCCCACTTCCAGTTGTTTTATGTCTGTTACTATATTGACAACTAGTTGGCTTAGACTTTCATTTCCATTTTCTAGTACTTGCTTTTTTGGCAGCCACCAGAATTAAACTCAGCAAGGCCTTACTATATCTAGGCAATTTCAATTCCTTATCATAGCTCAAAAATCATTTCATTAGTTACACCAATTTGCTCACCCAGTACTTCAGTAGTTAGAGTAGACTTTAAGGAATTTTTAAAGTCAGCCAACTCATTACACTCCCAAAAAAATTGTTCCAAATAATCTTTTTTTCCCTATCACACCTCCAATATTTGTAATCTACTTGTGAAAAAATTCTTTGGAGTCTGCTTGAGGTATAAAAGTACGAATGTAAACACTTCCAAGCAAAGATCTTAAATCTTCTAGAATTTGTTACATATTTGGGAGCCATACATGTATTCCCTATTATTTCTTTGTGAATTAACCAATCTCTCTCTTCCCAATCCTTTCTAATCTCCTCTGATTTGTTCCTATAGCTATCATGCAATATTTTATGTGCCCCATTAATTATCCATTTTTTAACAGCAGCTTCTCTTCTAGAGTCTAAAAACTCTACTGCTGGTATTTTGCTTAGGATCCCCTTATTTTTTCCCTTTGCCTATATTCTATCAGTCCTTGACAGGGAAGGCAATCTCTAGCCTGTAGTCCAAAGTTTTATTACCTTTCCCTATCTAATTATTTTCTCCCAATACTTTGGCTCTTTTGCCAGTTTTCTCCAGTACATTCCAGATCCCTCTTGCCTATTCCCTGTACCCCTAATTGCAGGCATCTCTATGGGCATAATCTCCTTTCTCCATCCCTGTGTTGGCAAAGTTCTAAGAATATTTTCTAATACTTTATGAATATAATATTTTGGTTATTTTTATTCTCCTTAAAGATCTGCATCTAAAATCCCTGTCTCTCCTTGTTTTTTGAGCTTCCCATCTTTTTCATCACCCCTTTCCACTTTGAATTATAGCTTTCTGCTTATGCTTTGTATAGTAGTCTTAACTGTGTAGCTCTGAAATAACCCATCAAATTAGGTAATCCCAAACCACCCTGTTCTATTGGAAGGATCAACTTATCCCACGTGATTCTTGCCCTTTATCACTCCCAGATAAAATATTTTATTTCTTTATTAATTGCAATCCTCAGCTTCTCCTCTGGTTGATAGATGTATTGTTTTCAGTGATAACTTCACACTTAGGTGCATAGTAAGACAAGACTAAATGTTCTCCTTTCTCTTGCACCAGTTATCACACAATAACCAACAACCTCAAATCTTAATAGATTTATGAATGTTCTTACTTATGCAAATGGCTTTTCTATACCTCATCAATTATGCAGTAGATGAGTTTTCATCTGAAGGATTTCAGTTTCCCAGTGTTGATACCCTGATTGCTACTTTTCATGGGAAATCACTGAAGTTGCAGTTTCTAATTATATACCAGCACTGATTCTTTTGTTTTGCAGGAATTTACATGTTTGTCTGTCGTTAGTATTAGTACTTATAAATTTGGTGTCTGTGAAGACATAATAATTTTATTTATTGATTTATTTATTTATTTATTGTCTGGCTTTCTTAGCATTTGAACTCAAGTTACACAGATGAAAAGGTTGGTATTGTAAAGTTATAAAATGCTTTTCATGCAGTATTATTATAATCTGAACAAAATATATTCTGATTTTTTTATAAATAGAGATATATCAATTAATCCAAAATTAAAACAAATCAAATATGCAACTAAAATGTGGAAACAGCACCTTTTCGCTGATGATGAAAATTTTTTTTCCATCTAGGAGAAGCAGTAAGTTTAATTTATTGACTGCAGCTAGGCGGGCATCAGATAGGTCATTGCTGTTACATATTTGCATTTTACAAATACAAATGCCCACATTAATGCCCTTTTAGCCTGTTAGTACACCAAAACTTGTTATTCTCATAATAAGTATCCAGGTTGTTCTTAAAAATATCTAACCTAGTGCTTGCTTTAATATAATTTGGAAGTCTATTCTGTGCATCAGCTACTGTCTCAAATAACCAATTATTACTCCTCTTATTCCTATATAATCTTTTACACAGGTTGCCCAATGATTCCCTACTACTTTTTGATAACTCCATAAATTCCCAGCAGTATGTCTGTCTCACTGCCCTGTATACCTGAATGAAGTCTCCTCTTAAATGTCTATATGAAACAATGTTAACAGTTCAAATATTTTACTCTGTTATAATAACTTACATTTTCAAATACGTGGATGCCCTTGGTATATTTCCACTGTACTCTGTCCAATTTACTCATGCTTGTTTTCTTTGATGGTCTCCATATTGGTATTCTACACTCGAGTTTGGGTCTAATGCAACTAACAATGATTTCGTCATTTCTAATTTCCAAGACTTCATAAATCTTTTTATACAACTTGTAGTTCTATATGTATTATTAACCAATTGGTTGATATGGTTAGAAAAACTAAAAGTTGCACTTGCTCATGTACCCAGATCCTTAAATCAATCTATAGTTTCAATAACTGTGTGCTGCCACATTTCATATGTTTAGTTTTTAATGCATTTAGCAGTATATAATGCTTCTGTCCCCAAATGGTCAATTTAGTCAAGTTCTTTTACAGACATGCCCTATCTGTAACACATGTAATCAATTTACCCAGTTTCAAGTCATCTGCATAAGGACTGTAAAAAACCTCAGATGAAAAAGATAGCTCTGAAAGATACAATCTAAACAAGTACAGGCCTAGGACAGAGCCCTATGGGACACTGTAATCTAGAATTGTTCCTGCCCAATTGCTGTATGATACTTTACATACCTTAATTGTAAGCCACACATCTATCCCTCTTATCAAAATAACATCAATACCTAGTCATAATGTATGTGTTTTTTGTATGACCCTATCAAATGCTGAAGTTAAGTCTATATAAATTACATCACAGCACAAATGTCATTTATAGCTGTTACTATATTATTATAGAACATCATGTTACAAGTGGTTACAGATCTATTTGCAACATATGCATGTTGATCTATGGTTTCAAGTCCCAACATTTCCATTTCTGACAATAATTTATCCAAAATGAACTTTTCCATTATTTTTCCACAACATGAAACTAAACTTACAGGTCTGTATAACTCTTGAGTTTGTCCTATTCCCCTTTACCTTTAAGATAAGTATAAAAAGTGCATGTCTTCAACTTTGAGGAATCTCACCATACTTAAATGACCTAGTAAGTTCATGCCAAAGTGTTCTCTGCTCATTATGACTAAATCCATCTCCTCCATGTGCTTTGTTTGAGTCTAGTCAGTTGAGTTCCTTTTCAATATAACATAATTTAACTGCAGTATCTGAAATTGTCTGGACATTACTAGGACAATTTATCACCCCTTTTTAACTGGGTAAGACAGATGATTTATAGGAACCTTATGCAGTCATGGCATGGTTATACACTGAGGAAATGAAACGGCCTGCAATTTGAAGCATGCATATATATATATATATATATATATATATATATATATATATATATGTGTGTGTGTGTGTGTGTGTGTGTGTGTGTGTGTGTGTGTGTGTGTGTGTGTGTGTGTGTGTGTGTGTGTGTGTGTGTGTGTGTGTGTGTGTGTGTATAGCGTTACTATTGTAACATATAATACAGTAACCACCTGCATTTATATATATATATATATATATATATATATATATATATATATATATATACATATATATATTGTCAGTATTTATATTTTATACTATGGCTGCTGTATATTTTTTATTTATTTATCTTTTGTTGACCAAGTTAGTCCAACTAGTTTATTTGCCTCTTTTCAGGGTAGACCCTAGGTGATATTTGTAAAAACAGGGAAAAGTGGGCCAGGGAATTGGGGATTTTGACTACTTGTAGCTTGTACAGCTAGCAAGCACTTATACACATGTGTGATCAGGATCATGGCAGAAAAAAAGGAGGTGTGTAGTGCAGATTCTCTGCAATGCAGTGATGTTATGCTGGATTCATAGGTTATTTTTCAAAAGGAACTGTTTGATAAATCTAAGATGGAGACTTTAAGCAGAGAAGATTGTGTTGTTACAGCCCTCCAGTTGTGAGGGTTGTGGGATGATTTATTAAAGACATGATAGTACAAAGTGAGCTAGAGAATTGTGGAGAAGTTTTTTGGGAGAAATAATAGATAAAATCCAAAAGGATCTGGTGGAATCTATTTTAGGAAAACAAAAGGAACAATGTAGAGCAACCTAAATAAGGAATGTCATATGCAGAGACAGTTGCAGAAGGACTGAGGAAGAAAGAAGAAAGTGGCAACAATATCACAATAAGAAAAGATGCCATTAGCATACAAAGAAAACAAGAAAAAGAACTAAACAGGTATGGTGTTTGCAACAATGTTGTTGTTCTATTGGGCACTAAAGCACAAGAGGTAAAGGCATTCATTTTCATTAATAAATAAACTTTTTGTGGCATTATTTTTGGGACTACACAGAGTATGGAAATGTGTTTGTGTGGATATGAAAAAAGAAGAATCATAGCCCTTGGAGCTTATATGTTATTAAAGCATTTCACAGAGAGTTTAAAAGAAAGTCACATGTGCAATTTTAAATGGACATTGATAAAATAATGTTAAAACACTTACAAGGAATATATAATAATATTATGGGCATTGTGAAAGTATATGATAATAAAGGTGTATGGACTTGGGGATGAAAATGTACTGCTATACTGAAAATGGTAAATGAAAAAAAAAATGTGCATATTCCAAGTACTGTAAGGAACAGAGGTTTTGTAAAATATTGGGGTCAACCCAAAACATGTTTTTTTTTTTTTATTTTTTTATTAATTTATTTATTTTTATGGGAAAGAAAAACATTTCATAGATAAATGTGATAAATAATTTTGTGTGGGGGAACAGGGAAACAGGACATGATGCACACAGTGTGAGTCAAAATGTTATAAGCATACTCAAGTTGGGCATTTATGGATGGATTTTAAGGAAGAAAGAGATTTATATGTGCAGATACATGAAGAACAGAAAAGTAGTTATGAGAAAAGTATAGTAGAAGAATGAGAAGATGACTAGATATTAAAGAATAATAAAAAATAGAGGTAAAAAAAGAAAAACTAAAGAAAGGGAAGTGGAAGAAAGTTCATAAGTAAATGAAGAAAATGTAAGATGGAAAACAGTCAAAAATAAAAAACATATATTGGTAGAAGAGTAAAGGATAGGACAAATAAATTTAGAGGAACAAATATAAAGGAAAAGGAAAAAAGGAAATGTGTGAGCATAAAATGTCAAAATAGATATAATGAGATTCTAAGAAATAGTTTTCAAGTGCAGCAACAATAAAATAAGAAAGAGAATATTTAAAAATAATTCCCTTAAGTGTATAGAGACAGAAAACTGATAACTTTAGTGGGATTTCAGTAAATGTGAACAGTATTATTAATATTATAAGAAGAATAAGAGTATTGGCATGTTAAATGTGATATGGGTGTTATTTTGTTAGAGGATTGTGTTAAAACACCAAAAAACAGGCAACGGATGTCCAAACCTCCTGGGGTTTAAATATCCAAAGATAGTTAAAAACAGTCAGTCGGAACTTTGACTTATAAAATAAGTCAGCACACAGAAAACAAAATAAAATAAAAACAAAATGCGTGTTTTAATATCCAAAGGTGGTTAAAAACAATTAGTTGCAGTTTCGACTTGTGAGATAAGTCAGCACACAAAAAGCAAAAGCAAAGTTTGTTTTTGCTTTTTGTGTGCTGACTTATCTCAAGATTATGAAGTGGGATATTAAAATTTATTTGGAAAAAAATGAAAAGAATAAAATAAAAATTGGAGACCTATCACATTAAATAATACAGATTATAAAATTTGTATGAAAATTATACAGAGGAGAATTGAAGGAAGGGCTGGGGTTATTATAGAGAAACGTATACATAGTATGAAAGTGAAGGGAAATCAGTAATTGTTATTCTTTGTAAGAAAAATGCTGGATGATATTACAAATAAAAGGGAAGATGCTAGACATATGGTAGGTGATATTAGTAAAGCATCTGAAATAGTAGGACATGATGCTTCATGGGATATTATGAAGAATGTTGGAATAGGTAACAAAATAGAAGAGTATGTATATCAGCATATCAAAATAATATAGTGAGAGTGTTAGTGAATAAAGGGTTGACTAAATAAACATAAATATGTGTGGACTGTGGTATAAGACAAGGATGCCCTATGAGTGGAATATTGTTTGCTTTAGTAATGAATGTGATCATGGGTAAGGTATGTTATGAAATGAAAGATACTAGATCTGCAAAGAAAAAGGAAGTGATTATTCCAGTAGTTTTGACATAAACAGATGATATAGTTGTAGTTGCTAAGAATAAAATATAGATGATAGAAGTGATGATTTGGTTCAATGGATGTTTAAACAAAATGGGAATTACCTTGAATAAGGATAAAAATAGGGGGATATGTGATGTGGTTAAAATTGGGGGTGGATTTTTCCATGAATGAGGTGTCTTTGTTTGAGGTGTCTTTGTTAAGCAAAGTTTGTGCTTTTTTGGAAAAAAATATGTAGTTATGCTGTAGTGGTAAGGTATGATAACAATTAAAAGAAACATGTTTTCTGTGGAATACATATACATTAGCTTTAAAAAAGGTTTATCTTGTAAATTCGGTATTAGTGGGAAAAATAGCATTTATGTCTAATGTTTATATGAGCCCCAAAAAATATGAAAAGGAAATTGTTCAATTGGGATTTTTCTTCTTATGTGGTTCAAGATTAAATCCAGTATAAAAGATTAGTATTGTATATGAGTAAACATTAAGGGGGTTGGGTTTAATTACTCCAGTTGTGTATTCTGCTTCATTAAACGTTAATAGAAAATTGAAATGGATAAAGGAAGAAAATGAGACTTTAATAGCAAGAATGTTTAAATATAGGTATATAAAATTATGGGACATAATGAGTAGATGAAAAAGAAGAAGAAAAAAGAAAAACAGTATGTTAATGAAGAAATTTTAATGAAGAAATTAAAAATGATCAAAAAATACTAATATGGAAATTAAAAATTGAAGATATAAAAAAAGACAGAAGGATGTGGTGTAATAACGTAATGAAAAAATATTATTTTTTAAATGCACAGGAAATTTATCAAGATAAATAATTAAAGCTATTAAGGTAAAGGAAATGTGGTGTTCAAAGACAGTAGAATGCCAATATTTCCTATTCAGATTAGTAATAAATATGTCACCAGTCAACGGGAAGATGTTATATAAAAAGAGCATTTGTTTTGCAGGGAGAAAAAAAAACAAACAAGCATTTTTTTTTAAATTTTGAAATGTAAAAGAATGGTGAAACTCTGGAAAAAGTTGTGTGAAGAATCTGTTATTAAATATTAATAAGAAAAATAACTTAGATATTAATATAATTATAAATGGCTATTATAAAAATAAAAAAGAGAACAGTAGATAAAAATATATTTTATGTAGTATGTGTAATTTAGAATGAAAAACTGAATTAATTATGCTTAATGGGAAATGTATATGAGCAGATATATTATGAAAAATTAAGAAGGAGTGGTGTCAATTATAGAAGAATAATAGTGAAGAAGTTATATAAAAAAGAAAAACTATAAAAATATATAAATATGTTAACTTAAATATATATGTTTGTATAAATATATACATTTGTGAATAGTGGTGTTTCTTTTTGTTATGTTGTATTAAATAAAGGATGCCTGCACTTTTCAGTAGGTGCAGTGAGATAGTTTACATTCACCTGACCTAGCACCAATTCAGGTAGATGGGACCTTGGTTTAACATCTCGTCTGAAGGATGACTGTGATACCATGCTTAGGTAATTTATAGTACTAAAGTAACTCTTTCAGAAAACTATCCAAGTCTTAATTTACATTGCCTGATGGAAATGTAGAATTGATAAAATAGAGGATTATGACTGGGTCTCCAATCATAATCAGATTACTATGAGTTCAAGAAATGGATGCCAAGAAATTCACCTCAAAAGTGCCACTGTTGTTTGCTGGCCAGTACTGGTAATTTAACTGCCTAGTGCAATATCCAGTCTTAACAACTGAAGCAGAATCACTTACAAATTGTTAAGCTCAGGTCTCCAGCTATAGAAGCTGTTAACGAGTTTGTCTTTCTCAACATATCAGAGTGTAATAATTGTACTCCATAAACTATATATTTATAATTATATTTCTTTATTTTAGTTATTATAGGGAAGTTTAATCATGAGAATTAATTCTGACTGACTATGACTAGACACAGAGGTGTGGGTATATTGCAGTATTACAGTGTAGGTAATACCACATCCTTGTATTATTGTTGTTATGCTTTTATTAGATTGTTTTATATATATATATATGTATATATATATATATATATATATATATATATATATATATATATATATATATATATGGTTCAGTGGCGTTTTATCAAAGGTACTTTTGACTGAACCACAACAGGTTGAAAAACTGGCTAAAAGTACATTTGACTGAAAAGCTATTTTGTTGAAAAGTGTCGAAGTCTATAGGGGGCATTTATGGTGTTGTTTTTCATCATAGAAGTTTTCAAGGTAGTATGTTCATAGATAGGTTCATAGGTTAGTACTAAACTAACTACTCTTGTGAGCCATTTTAAGCCTAGCCAATTATCCCTTGTGAGATTCAAACCCTGCACCTTGTGTTTGTAAGGCAAACACCTTAACCAATAGGCCACCCTCCCTATATGTTAGGGCATTTTGTATGTATTGGCAATTACCAATGTCTTGTTGTAACCCCAGACCTGCAGATGTTTGTGCACCAGCAATAATTCCATGTGTATAGTATTTTTTTTTTCCTTTTCTTTATGGTTGTGCAACTGTGAAGTTAGAATAAATAAGTAAGAGGTGTAGGGCTGGAGGAAGTTTGCACCATGTTTTCTTACAAATGTACTTTCAGTCATTTATACCTACTGATTTTTCTTTTGGTCAAAAATATCTTCAATCAAACGTCACAGAATTATGCATACAAAATATATATTTATATATATATATATATATATATATATATATATATATATATATATATATATATATATATATATATATATATATATATATATGTGTGTGTGTGTGTGTATGTGTGTGTGTATGTATATATATATATATATATATATATATATATATATATATATATAGTAGACTCCCTCTTATCCAGTCTCACTGGGACCGGATAAACGAATAACTGGTTAATCAGAAAATGCATACAAAACAACATTTATAGATTATAAATCAGCTAGAATAACAGGATGTGTGTTAGTATGCATTTTTCTAATGAATATGAAGTCTAAAACTCAAACATCTGTCATTATTTAGCCCAGAGGAGTGGAAGTGTTGTTCTTCTCTGCTAGTGCTATGGCAGAAATGTGATGGTCAATTAAAGAAGAGGCTGGTTAAAGAGATGCCAGATAATATATATATATATATGTATATATATATATATATATATATATATATATATATATATATATATATAAATATATATTTATATATATATATATATATATATATATATTTTTTTTTATTTATATATATATATATATATGTGTGTGTGTATGTATGTATATATATATATATATATATATATATATATATATATATATATATATATATATGGGTCTACTTTAATTCACTGAAAACTGATTTCACTGAATTATTTGGATTCACCCTCAAAACAAATCACTGAAAGCTCAAATCACTGAAAACGCATTTCACTGAATCACATTTCCCTGAATGAAAGTACTGTTGTGCAAATAAAATGTATATGCCCTTTTCCCCACTGTAGTGTGATCCTGGAGTTAGTATATATAGTTGGGGATGTGTGGGGGGACAGCCTTTTATATTTATGAATCTCACTTCACTGAAAGCTTACAATATAAAACCAAAAGTATGTGGGGGCCTATGCCCCCCACACACACCCCAGAGTGGGGGACTGTGCTGCCCACACCCCACAAACTATATATACTAACTCCAGGATCACACTACAGTGGGGAAAAGGGCATATATATTTTATTTGCCCAACAGTACTTAAATGCGGTGAAATGTGATTCAGTGAAATGAGTTTTCTGTGATTTGAGCTTTCAGCGATTTGGTGCGAGTTTGGTTTGAAATTCAGTGAAATTAGTTTTCAGTGAATCAAACTAGATATATATATATATATATATATATATATATATATATATATATATATATATAGTTAGAGCAGGGCTTTTCATTGTACAGCAGTTATTAGACATTAGAAAGGCTAAATAATAAAATAATTCTAGAAATGGTGTTTCATTTATGCATTTATCCATACATTTTAAGAAAGCAGAGACAAATAATCTTTTACTGAATGTTGACCTTGCTGGCTAGGAAATGGTGTTTCATTTATGCATTCCTTTTAGAAAACAAAAACAAAGAATCTTCCACTGAATTACCTTGCTGAAATAACAGTTTTTCAAGGGAACATTGCAAAGAGTTCTTATTATGTTCCTTTCATTAGGAAAGAATCAAGAGATAAGTTAAGCTAAAAAACAAGACGTAGCCTGAGGATCAGGGTTAGGGGTGTAGATATAGTCAATAGAGGAAAACTACTGAAAAGCAGAATATAATATGCTGTGTTCAGGATAGCAGGGCAGTTAAGGTTACTAGGTTCTTTTGACCTGTTACTTCATATAAGATATCTAATGCTCGAGCATGAGTACAGAAAACAGGTAATCTAGAGACTATGTCAGTTTACGTTGTTCAGGACAATCAGAATGATGTACAACAACTTGGACTGTTTATCAGAACTGTTAATAGAGACAATATTTAGATATGGTAAACATCTAATAAAACCTTATTAAATGAACTACAGTGTTTGGAGAATTCATGCTGAACAGTGCACAAGACTTGGCTTATAAGGGAGAGACTGGCACCTATTGAGCTTGGGTAATTAAGACTTTCATTTCTCAGTCTCATTGTATACAGTGTTTCCAGCTAATTAAGGTACAGTACAGTATTGTCAAATCTTTATATATAAATATATATACACATACACTCACACACACACACACACACACACACACACACACACACACACACACACACACACACACACACACACACACACACACACACACACACACACACACACACACACACACACACACACACACACACACGCATACACACACACACACACACACACGCATACACACACATAAGGGTATATGTAAATTGGTTGAGTCCACATTTGTGTGACACACAATTCATCTAACCATTCTAACTAGGAAATATGCTGTATGGAACATAGTGTCCATCAATGGAATGCTTTAAGCAGTGCAACTTAGAGCCAGCTCACACTGTGGATCACTTCTTTTCATGTAAGTTACTGCTGGTACAATATCTAAGTATGCAATGGCAGTGATTCTCTGCTTTTGAGATATTTCTTCTGTATTAAAATTGGTGTGAACATGATGTCAGTATATATAATTCTGTGTGTGTGTGTGGGGGGGGGCTTGCCAGCCTGCAAAACTTGAAGTTAACTTTTTCACAAGCTGAAAAATTCAACAAATGAGGTTTGCTAACAAACCAATTTGTCCAGGAACATCTTCGGGGGGGGGGGTGCTAGATAGAAAGAGTAGTGGAGATTATAGGATAAAGGGAAGTAGGATGGTAGGATGAAAGGGTTAAAATGGGAACAAAGGATGATTGGGAGAAAATGAGGTAAGTGTAGGGAGGGGATTAATTGGTTTTTGCAAGTGTAACTGTATAAGGAGTCACATTTTGTAGTGAACTTGCTACTGCAAGTTTATGTCTGAGACAGCCATATGTACCTAACAGGACAGGTAGACCTTGGCTAATAACAGTAAGCAGGGAGGAGAGGGGTAATGGTAGCATTCTTTTTTTTTTTCGTGTGCTGAATACCCTACTTGGAAGAAGAACTATTCCACTTTGCTTGCTGCTGCAGGAAGTGTACTTGTGTGTCTGGATCATTCATAGGCAGGCATGGTTTGTGTTGCACTGTTAGTTGCACTGGCTGGTTAACATTCTGACCTTAGGTTCATTTAAATACCCTCTCGGTTGATTTTAAAAACTTTTCAGGTAAGTTAAACAGCAATTATTGCTAGCTTGGTAAAAGCGTTGGTGGTATATGGTGGAGCAGGTGTTAAATCTGAGACCGAGTACTCAGGAGTCTGCCTGGGGAAGGGTTTGGGTAAGTCATTTGAAAGGTGCATTGGTGGCAGTGGTAGTATGATTCACAGCTTTCGTATTGTCTGCTGAGTTAAGAGTGATGGTTTGTGTTTTTCTGAGTCTTGAGGCACCTGTGTGTAATTGTTGTTTGCCGCACTTGTGCAGTTGTGGCGTTTGACCATTATAGGGGAGGGAGGGGGAAGTGCAAGCAATGAAAGGAGTGAATGAAACAGAAAGGGGCTGCAGTGAGCTTCAATAGGAAGAGTGGCGTTCATACCTCCCAACTTTACAGATTTTCAGTGAATGTACAAAGTGTCATTAATTTTGGGCCTTTGTACCCCCATTATTTATGGGTTTGTCCAGATTTGTTGTTCTAAGAGGTTGAGAGGTACGATGTCATTTGTCATGTGACATACTTCTTTACACATTAAGAATAGGAGCTGGGGTTGTATTGATGCTTGATGCTTTGATTTTAGTTGGTTAAAAGTTTAGTATGTAGTCTATTTTCGAACACGAGAGGAGAATGGATTACATGAAGAAATCTCAACTCACACCTCTCATCTAGATGACCCCAGTTTTGACTCAAATTCTAGGTCTGTCTCTCTAAACTGGTGATTGGTGTGAAACAAATAATAAGGAATGAGAGTAATGCTGAAACAGTAAAACTATCAAAATGCATATCATTCCTTGCATGCGTGATGGGTTCCAGGGGGGATAGTAAATACATTAGTGCTGCGACAAGAAGTTTAAGACACTAGGTGAAAAGCAGCAAGTCACTTCAGTTAAAATCCTACTGTAATAAACCAATTGGCTCAATAACAGTAAATCCAACATGCTTTATTGAAATACAGTCAAGTGCTTTCATCCCAAACAATATTGGGACTTCTTCAGAACTAAAAAAAATCAAAATTACCATGCTTAAGTACTCAACTACCCAATAAAATCATGTGACACTATCTAAGGTCGACCTCTTTGCTTCCCACACTAACCATCAGCTCATCAAATTCTGCACCAGGGAGCATCACTGCATGGTTTGGAAAGTGGATGCCCTGTCCTATCCCTGGATCTGTCTATCGGTCTATGCCTTTCCTCCCCAGGGTACTGCTCAAAATAAGTAAGGAACAACCAAGGACCATTGTTATAGCTCCAGACTGGCCCCAGCAGCACTGGTACTCCTTGCTGCACAGCCTGTCCCTGCTGCCACCATGGTATCTTCCTCAGATTCCAAACCTCCTGACCCAGAGGAAAAAGGAATTCATGCATCCCCAATTGCAGACACAATTATTCCTAAAATGTACCTGAGCTCTTAAAAACTAAAACTATATTACATACCATACTTCCCCAAACATTCTTGATAGAAAGCTGTTGCACAAATCTATATAGAATAAAACTATTTTTAAAGAATAGCCACTAAAAGCATTTCAAAAACACAAAGTACCAAAAGACAAACAGGATCAAAACCCTATTACATCTTTTGAGCCCTCATCTTAAGAACGGCAAGAATGGAAAGGCTGTCATTTAGACCTGAGGCTACAGTACAATTCAGTTTTAATTGTCACATTAATTCCTGTCTTTCAATATCTAATTCACACCATCCTCCCCTTGGAGTCATTGGGACAATATCCAGTATACCAAACCTAACTTTGTAAAATCTGTATATACCAAAGTGTGTGTAAACACTGCATTATTGGGGTTCCTTTTCAAAATCACATACAGGTGTTCATATATTCTTTTCCTCAATTGTCTTCTCCACCTAAAAAAATCCACATTTATTACAAATAGCAATATTAGTAGTCCCTCTAGTACTACAATTTCCCTTTTTGAAATTAATTCTAAAAGGAATATTTTATAGGGAAATTGGTGAGCCTTCTACATATAAAGACATTGTTTACATGATCCACTGTTCCTTGGTCTAAAGGATATGTAGGATTCCTAATGTGTTCAAAATAAAACTTTAAATTTCTACCAGTTTTGAATATGAAATTAGGTCCATTTCCTAGAAATCTAGGAACTCAGGGTTACCTTTGAAAATAATCGTATTTTTGGAGACAGTGTTTTTAATTTCTTTGGAACCAAAGCCGTATGGGACTACCATACTATTGTTACAATCCTGCCGCTCATATTCATTACCTGTCTGAAACTCATAACTTTCATCCCCTGATAAAGATTTGTACCTTAACCCAACCATTCAGATCTTCCTCTGTTACCCTGTTTAAAAATTCTTGTGGATATCCCTGCTCAAGAAACATCTGAGAAATTTTTGCCAATTCCATCCTAAAATTCGTTAAATTTGATCGATTCTCGCTGCCTGGACCAGTTGTCCTTTGTAAATATTTCTCATAGTAAAATGAGGGTGGTTACTTAGATAACCTAAGTAACTGTTAGAAAATGTATTTTTCCTGAAAACCCTTGAAGCAAAACTATTATTAGGTGTATGATTATATAAAGTAATGTCTAATTAATCAATACTAATATTTGAGGAAAAGATAGTACATTTAAATTGGGTGCATAATCTATTTAAGTAACCCCCAACATTTTCAAGCTCTTGTAATGGCCCTTTCCATAAAATAAATATGTCATCAAAGTAATGTAAATAAATGTTCCACCCTTCCTTATATTTAGACGTGAACACATATTTCTTTTCCCAGGCATATAAGACCAAGTTAGTGTAAATGGGTGTCAACCAACACAGTCCCTCCACCCTTATCAGGTTTTATGATTCTAATACCTTAATTTCTTCTTAGTTCTTTCATTAATTTAAATTCCCATTCTGTCATATTAAACAGTTTTTTCTATCTTTAAAATAAATGAATAAATGTCACTGGAGGAGGCTTTCTCAAAAGTTGCTAAAGCCAGATGAATAAGGGGGTTAAAAAGAGTTTTCTTCTTAAATTGTGAAATCTCTTGTGGAACTTGTTCTTTGAACATTATTTGAAAATTAAGTTTCCTATCATACAACAATGTTTCGTTAACTTTGAGGTTAGTGTAATTAAAAATATTAAACTTTTGTAGGGACAAAAGATTTCCTTTAAATGCTTCAATTATTTCACTAATTGGACAGTTGCTAGTCTCCAGAGCATCAATTAATTGTTGTCCATGTGGTTATTTTTCCAACCTTGTCCCCTCCTTTTGTTCCACACAGCTTTGGAATTGTAACTTTGTGGTAAAAAACTATTTTGTCTATTCCTATTAATAATTTTTCACACCTGCTTATAGGGGGTAGTTGCTGTCATAATCAGTAAAAACAGCATCCTCTTGAGCATCTAAATCTATGATGTGCTTGTTCATCCCTGTCAAATTCTCTTACATAACCCCCCCATTGCATAGTTAACCCCCTCTGTCACTAGTAGAATTGCTTGAAAAGTTGTAATAGGATTTAGATAAATGATAAGCAATATTTTTCATATAAATATTTTCATCCCTGCCTAATTTCTTTTCTTTGCGCTCTTACATTATTAGTGCTGCGAGAACACTAACCAGCAGTTATGCACACCATGGGGCTGACACATATATTTGGCTTGAGTTTTTTACCTCCTTGACATTACCATTGCAGAATTTGGGGCATATATTTTGGTGGTTGTATGAGGCCTTTATGTCTGTTTTTCGTAGGCACTTGTACACTTAAGTTTTTCCTGCTTTGATTCCATTGTGTATTTTTCTTGTTGATCTTGAGCTAGATTATGCATGGTTAGGAAACTGCTCTTTCACTTGGTGGTTAATGTCAAGAAAGTAGATTCAATGGTGGAGTTTTCATGGCAGTAATGTTGCTGGTATGCCTTTCAACTATACAGATTTTTTGCAAAATGTCCAGATTATTCCAGTGCTGGACCTGCCATGCTATCAACTTTCTTTGTTTATAAGGGCAATATTTAAAGGGTGTCTCTGTTTTGGGCATTTGTCTCTCCAAGATTTATGGCTTTGTCCAGAATTTTGCTATAAGGGGTTGAGAGCTATGTTCGCATGCACTTAGTTGCAGTAAGTGGACCTTGCTACTGCTCAGATTTTGCCAAATTGAGAGATTTTATCTCATACTTTGAGTCCATTCTTCCTCCAACTTTGGAAGGTTCCAGATTTTTTTTGAGTACCCAGACCTTACAAGGGAGTTTAATGCAGATGTGCAGGGGTTGGCATACTAGTAATATCATTCCTCCATAGACACAAGGTAAAGGGTTGGTTCCCATTTTGATTGGGCATCATTGTGGTGTGTTTCCTAGTTGGTAGCTGACAGATTTGTTGAGGCATATGGTGCTGCCAAGTTATTGAGGATAGGGGAAGTGGGGCATTGTAGTGCAGGGTACTTGGTGAACAGGGTAGAACCTTGGCAGCACCTAGTGTGGCCAGTAACTTTTGTTTTATAGGTATGCTGAGGATTTACAGTTTTCTTTTCTTTTGCAGATGGGGAAGCACCATTTGGCATGTTATACATATACAGGAATGTCCATAGTTCTCTCCCACTCTCCCAAATGGGAATGTATAGTTGTAGAAGCAACAACAAGCATTAATTACCTATTATCACAATTATGGATGCTAGAGCTTCATTCAGGTTTCAGCCTCTACTTGTACATAAACAAAATGACTGGAACTTTTTAGTCAATGCTCTTGAGGTGCTAATATTTTACTTAATCCTTCATAGTTAAGAAGTTTACAATGACAAAATGAAAAGTGTCAAATGAAGTCAAACTGAAGAATTGTCTGAGCTCCATAACAAAGAACTCTTTAAAAATGTCAGTTTTGATCATACTGGACATGAAATTCAACCACAAAGACATTGAACCTACCCTAAAAGCACTTTAGCAAAGTTTAGTTGCTAAATGTTGACAAGCAGTAATGACATTTGGAAGTGACAGTCCATAAATATTATCTAGCTGTAGAATGTTAATACATCTACTTTTTTGGTGAGTACATTACTTACAGTTTTTCTTTTTAAAGCAGTGTGCTATGTTTGTGCTTTATATTTTTAGCACAGTGTCGGCACCCTACTTTGATGTGACACATTTCATTCCTGTCAGTTATTATAACAGAGATTTGGACTTGACAATGCATGGTACAACATTGATGATAATTGTGTGCACAGCACATGCAGCTGTGAAGCCTCACACAGCTAGCACAGCATTCTGTGATGAGACTCATTGCTGTTGCAGGGAGTGCTGTGAATCAGGCCAAAAGCTCTACAGGGAGTTGGGAAGCCATGATTTAACAATCACTTACTACGGGGTGGTACAGCAACAGAATTACCACAGTACTTTGTAATACCATGAAGATAGTGTTTCTCACATGCCTGTACCATGGATGGAACAAAAGCATTATTGAAGAATATGTTGCTGGCAGCTTGGGATGTGTTCTCCATTCATATATAAATATAAATATAAATATATCAAGGCTAGTTTGGATTCTGCCATTAGCCCATTCAATAATTTGATTATTTTTTAACCAGGACAGAGCCCTGATCCAGATGGACCTTTTACAGACTTAGCCTAAGAGCACTCACTGGAAAAATGACTTTGAGCCACATAGCAGGAAAATGGACACTGAAGAAATCCAGCCCCACACCTCAGGAAGCAGCTTGCTAATGGCTTATAGCTTTAATCCTCTGTACTAATTTCCAGACCACATTGCCATGGTACACATATAATTTAAAATAGGATGTTTTATCCTAATGTTTTTTCTTTCTTGTCATCTATTTGCAAGATGCACAATTCACTGACTCTCATGTATACCACTATTATTATAGATTTCATTTTTGCTCATAAAATCCAATACCTGGAAATGTATAATAATGTATGTACAAGAAAACATATTCAAAGATTGTGCCATTTGCTGCAAAATCTGAAGTTAAGATACATTCTCTTTGCAGTGCAGTACCTCTGTAAGGCAGTTAGGCAGGTACAAAGGATACAGAAAGCACACAAAAAAATAGACGTGTATGAAAGTTTTCCATTCTTGCCAAGAGATGGGGTGATCATGAGATATTTTTATACAAAATATTCGCAACATGTGTTGACATGACATAAGGAGATGGAATATGCTTTGCTGGTTTATGTAAATATTGGCCTTAACAACCACAACTGAATGTTGTATGAATGACAGCATTTCTCTTACAAAGAACAGAGGTTTAAACTGCACATGTGGCCACTTGTTTGACAAGATGTGGGAAGCTGTAAGCAAATTTAACTGAAGGGTTGCTTAACATTAGTGAAAGGAAAAAGAAGTCTTTCAGACATGAGACATTATAATTAATCGTCAGGCAAATTGTTAATCTTGTTAATCTACTTTTATTTATTTGTTAACCAGACAAGTTCATTATCCCCAAGCTCCTGGCTTCAGGAGCAACATGGAAGCTCCACAAAGACTACAAAGTGAAGTTCATTAGCCATTAATACCTTGCTTAATTCTATGTGACAAAGTACCACAAATAACTTGAATGAGTACCCAATAACTGTAAATAAAAGCTATTATTTAGATGCTGGCCATCTGCTGCTGCAGTATGTAAGGCCCAGGTTCATAATTTAAAAACACTGCACTGTACATGGATATAAAGAATGCAGAGCACTAACTCATTAGTCTTTGACAGGATCTGTGGGGTTTTTGTCCTCTCCAACCTCATCCCAGTACCTGCTCAGCTCCCAGTGCCCGACATCCACACACGGTCTACCAGCATCCTCCTACTCCCACACTACTCGAGTATGGCTGAGGCCAATCATGGATCCTAAGGGTATCCTGGGGGCTTCATCATCTGTACTACCAGACAGGCCACAATTTGTAATGTTAAGCCTGCACAAAAATGGAACCCGATCCCATTGTAACTCGTGGTCAGGTATCTAACAAAAATATCCACAAGAAGTCACGTTTATACATTCACATAAACTGAATGTTGTACTTTTACATCTGTATCCTCTGCTGAACTAAAATAAAAGATAGCCTTTAAAAATCCTAGGCATCAAACCGTTTTAAAATGCAAATAAAGTTATTATAAAGTACCACTGAGTGTGAGGCATGAAAATCCTTACAGTGTATGTATTATCCATGCTCTTTGTTATTCAGGGAGCATGCTTGAAGCAACATTAATGAAAACATTAAAAATGAAATCTTGTTTTGTTTTTGAGGTTTTCTTCCAATTTTCTCCAATTTTGTGAAAAAAAACATATTCAGTCTCACAATTAAAATGTGACACAAATACGTACATGCCTTCTTGTAAGTGTATATGAGACTGTCTGCATGTGTGTGTGTGTGTGTGTGTGTGTGTGTGTGTGTGTGTGTGTGTGTGTGTGTGTGTGTGTGTGTGTGTCTGTATGTGTGTACAGTCATGGGGGCAATGTGTATATGAATCGTTGTCAAGTGCATGAAAGCACTTAGATATAAAAAAAAGATAGATGCTAGAATTTGCCAAAAAAAGAAAAGCAAGCTTCTTGCAACCCCATCCTGATCACACATACCACCTACTACTTATACACACTGATTCTGGGATTTTACTACAGTGGTGAAAAAGCTAATTTCCAGCCCTCAGTGTACCGTTTTCTCACACAGCCAAATACGGGCAAAGTTCAAAAAGTCAATTTTCAAGCTATTTTGCTAGTATTTCAAGTACTCAAAATTTTGATAGTTTGAGAGCTTGACAGGAATGCATGTGTACATATTTATACAATAGTGCTGGTCATAGGAAGGATTAGAGAAAGGGATCACTCAAGCAGAAATGTGTAAATATCTTTGATAAAAGACAATCATTTAAGCTGATTTGTATTTCTCTGGGCAGATTTAATATAGATGGAAAATAAGCATATGTCAGTATAGAACCAGGTAATTAATTTACTTCTATGTGTTCTGCGTTTGTAATGGGTAACCCACTATCAGACTATAGCAGATTAAAACTGTTACCTTCAGAAAAGATCATGTCAATTTCATTTTCAAAAATAATACTTTCTGCTCTGTGCATAATATATTAATATAAAGTTTAAACTTAGACACAGTATATAATAATTGCAGAGAAAAGGAATAGCAATAGATGGCTAGTAGACCATTTAATAATGTATTTATACACAGTATTCCAAACCTAGCAAAAGTCATTGAAAGTTATTACAGAAACTGGTGTTCAATGCTTGTTATTGAAGGAAAGTGGTATAATAAATGTCCATAAAAAACAATCTTATGATTTACAAATGTTTACAGTAATGCTGGTTTTGACTGCATGAAATACACTGTCATTCACTTTTTCATCATATATCAATGATATTTATTAGTGCAATGACTACTTTAGAAAAATATCTCGTTATCAAAAAAATACCAGCTTATACTTCCATTGAGAACCACTAGGACTCTGTGACAGTTACTATGTGGCAATAAATGATTAAAGTTACAAAACTGGTTAAAGAGGTTCTATACACCAAAATAATGAGAATGCTCCCATTAACAAAGCATTAATAATATTTTGAATGTTGCTGTGTGTGGTATTGAATTGAAATGTGTTTATGTGTAAGAAGGCAATATATATCTATATATATATATATATATATATATATATATATATATATATATAAATATATATATATATATATATATATATATATATATATATATATATATATATATATATATATATATATATATATATATATATATATAGGTTCATTACATATGATCGAAAGTTCATATGACCGAAGCCCATTTGACTGAGACCAAATGACTTAAAGTTCATTAGACCGAAAACCCATATGACCGAAAACTCATTTGACTGAAAACACAGCACTGGCAGTCTGTAGGGCGCTGTAAGGCAAGTAAAAGGTATATACCCTGCTACCCACAGTAGTGCGACCCTGGAGTTAGAATATATTCTTAGGGGGTTGAGGGGCACAGCCCCCCACATTGGGGGGTGTAGGGGGTGAAGCCCCCCACCTAGTTTGATCAGATATTTTGGGGTTTGATTTGATATTGTTTAGTTAAATTGTAGTGCGCCCCACCACACCCCCATAACAATATATTCTAACTCCTGGGTCGCACTACAGTGGGGAACAGGGCATATACCTGCCAGTGCTGTTTTTCAGTCAAATGAGTTTTCAGTCATATGGGTTTTTGGTCAAATGAACTTTAGGTCATTTGGTCTCAGTCAAATGGGCTTCGGTCATATGAACTTTCGATCATATGTAGTGAACCCATTATATATATATATATATATATATATATATATATATATATATATATATATATATAGATACATCCACACCCTCTTTTTTCCATTTTTGCACAAAGGGTCAGGATGTCACTTCAACAGTGATAACCATCTAGAGCCAAGATTTACACTGTCAGGTAGCTACTCCTCCATACCATGTACTTGCACGCACACCCACACCTATGGTCAGTTTAGAGTGTACAAGCCACATTACTGCATGTCTTTGGAATGTGAGAGGAAATCAGAGTACCCTGAGGAAACCCACATGAACACAGGGAGGACAAGCACACTCCACAGAGAAGGCAACCCAACTGGAGAACCTCTTGCTTTGAAGCAACAATGCTATGTAGGTTTATTATCACAATCTAGAAACTCTGACGAAGTCCCCAGTTTAGGGGATGAAAGTGCTAAATCCATGTGGTTGTACAGTTATTATTATTAATAAATAGAACAAATTATTTTAAGGACTCCAGCTGCTGGCTGTGTTTCTTGATTTTGAACTATATATTATTGTTATATTCTCTGATGGAGTGAGACAGTAAAAATAAAGAAATGTGGTTGTCAGTTACTGCGAGCAGTGTTCTGTTATATTGTCAGTTTGCCTTTTGAATTGTTAGGTAAGGGTGTTGCAATGTAAAGTTACTTATAGTGTACTCATGATAAAGCAGTAGCTGCCAGACTATTGAAGTAGGTTAAGTAACATGGTGAGGTATGAAGCTTCTGTCTGTGTTGCAGTTTATGTAACAGGGTAAGGCATGAGGGTGTAGTTTATGTTGTAGTTGTTTGTGTACCAGAGTAAGGCATGAGGGTGCCATGTGTGTTGTAGGTTATAGAACATGGTGAGGCATGAGGGAGCTGTTTATGTTGTAGTAGGTTGTGTAACAAGGTAATGAATCAAGGTGCTGTTTATGTTGTCACAGGTTATGTAACAGGGTAAGATTAAAAGTATTTCAGTTGTCATAGTTAGGAGGTCTTAAAAGTGTGCGACAGAAGTTGGTTGACAAATAATGACTAACGTGTACTTCAGTAGGATTCCATACAAGGAAATTTATGTGCTAACTCTGCATATGTTGCCTAGTTAAGTGCAAGTAGAGTTTAGACAGTAACTATTGTTGGAAGGAAAACAGAGATCTTAGTTTTAAAATTAGCAATGACATGCTCATTTCCAGATTTTAAGAGAATGAGTTTCGTAATCCAGGAATGGCACTGATATAGGAAAGTATTTGTTTCTGAGAATCTTGAAATAGTTAAATGTCCTCATTGTTCTGTTAGGAGTATTCTAGTTGAATATCTGGTAAAAGGAAAGTGATTTACTTATATGGATTTGGTTGAGCACACCAGACATTTCAGTATATATATATATATATATATATATATATATATATATATATATATACATGCATACATACATACCTACAAGTATTTCAAGCATGGGCATTACTGCCTTTCTAGCTTACCGATATACCAAACACTTGTCCCCATAATAAGTGTCCAGCCTGTTTTTAAAAATATATAAACTAGTGCTGCTTTAATGTAATCTGGTAGTCTATTCCATGCCTCAGCTGCTCTGTCAGAGAACAAATGAGTATACTTCTCATTCCTATGGAATCTTCAGCATAGGTTGTCTGATGATTCTCCACTACTTTTTTGATAACCCCAAACATTCCCAGAAGTAGTTGTCTCTAAATGCTCCATATACCTGAATAAGATCTCTTCTTAGATATCTATAAGAGACACTGTACAAGTTCAAATATTTTAGTCTTTCATAACTTAAATTTTTACATCCATGGATGCCCTTGGTATATTTCTGTTGTATTCTTTCCAGTTTACTCATGCTTGTTTTCTTATGAGGTTTCCATATTGTTATTCCATACTCAAGTTTATGTCTAATGTAACTAACAAACAATGGCTTCATCATTTCTGATTTTCTAGACATTATAAATATTGTTATACAACCTATGGATGTATAACTATCATTAACCAATTGGCTGATATGATTAGAAAAAACTCAAAGCTGGAAATACCTGTATACCCAGGTCCTTAAACGAGTTTACAGTTTCAATCACTGTGTGCTGTATTAAATATTCACCTTTCAGTTTTATGTCTCCCAAATCTTATATGCTTATTTTTTGATGTATTTATCAGCATATTATTCTCCTGTGCCCAAACAGTCAATTTAGTCAAGTTCTTTTGCAGACATGCCTTATCTGTAACACATGTAATCAATTTACCCACTTTCAGGTCATCTGCATATAGACTGTAGAACACCTCATATGAAAAAGTTAGGTCTGAAAGATACAATCTAAGTAATCTAGACGCTCATTCAAAGTGGATGGGTGGATGTCTGCACTATTAATTATTTAAATTCTCAATAAACCCTGTTTTCCAGAGTGGAATTGGTAAAATGATGAACAAAAACACAAGTTATCATGTAACTTTTGCTCCATTTCATGATTTATGTAGCTGCCCTTCATAGAGTGTTGGTATCTGTGAATGAAGCAATAAGTGAAACAAGTGGGAAAATGTGGAAGCAAAGATGTCACTCTTCTTATTAAAATATAGAATTATACCTTAGGTGGAATAAGGTTTGTTAAAATTTTCTTTCTACTAACATAACAGTCTACTAACAATGGAGCTTTTCTCCCCAGGCCTCCGCTGAAAAAGGGTTTTATGCCTAGTCAGACTCTCCCGGTAAACAAATGTAAAATAAATAAAAATAAATAAATCAAATAAAAATAAATTATCATGGCTCAAATTCTAAAACAACAGACCAGTGTTGTAGAGGCCCTCCATTGTAAAAGATAGGAATATACAGCCACTGCACTAGAGAGTAGGAATGCAAACTGCCGAAAACAATGGTCCTGTTAGGTGTGGTAATGGAGTTTCTGCTATACCATAGAGTAGCAATGAAGAACAGTGGAGGACTAAGGTAGAAACAGGTGGATAGGTACCATAGCCCATTACTCTTACATAGCTTGTGAAGTGGTAGTGGCTAGCTAGTCATTTAGATATACTGCATAGCAGCTTCTGCAGTCTATCCTGCTTGTCAGGATGTACAGGCAACGTGTGACCACTGTGAGCACTAATGTCCTCAGTAAGAGAGCTGTGTAAATCACCAGTGATGGGTGAGAAACTACTGGTAGCATGAACGTATAAGGTAAGTTTAACAACAGAAACTGAGGGAATCAGACATATACAGTACTGCATGGAGTACACATAAACATCTGTAGACAGAGGACAATGCCATGCTGTATGCTACGGAACTGCAAGAAATTCTACAATGCAATCATCTACCCCTGGACATACCAGACATAACCAGCATAGGAGACAGAGCCAAGAAGGTGTGTCCTGGGTACATAGCCACTTCCTGCTATGTATGATTCTGTAACTATTGATATTACAGTTCACTGGGGATTTATACTAAATACCTGTAACCCCATTTTAAATTGTGTTTATTAATGTATGGTCCCACATGGGAGATGAATATAGCTGTCCATTGTTTCCTTAATCAACAGTGCCTCAAAACTCACTGGCTTTCTCTTCTTAGAGCAAACACAGTGATTGTCTGATACTGCTCTGTGGTGCTTTTGGGAATTTTTTCTTTCTGCAATGTTGTGTGACTGTGGAGATGGTATGCATATATAAACCATGCTCACAACATAGGGAATGCAGGGAGGAATTAACTCCTCCACAAAGTCAGTTCCTACTCTGTGCTATTTGAATGAATGAATGACATTGACATGTTTCAATCATCTGTGATCAAGGAAGTGATTTCCAAGCAATCATGTTCCAATTGAACATAGCTGAAGCATGGGGTAGTGGGAACACCCATAACTGATCTAACAACTTATATTTGCTCCAGTATTTGGGGTACTAATTCCATCAATTCTTGAGTGTAGGACCACCCAGGAATGCTTATGAAATTTCTCATTTGTGTATAAGAGACCATGAATCACTGAATTATTCCTAAGGGAATTTTGCTCAAAGTCTTGACGTAGCTCGTTACCACCAACAGAACATTATTTTGAATACTAGCCCTATGCTGTGAAGGCTGACATATTTTCTGGTTCTAAATGGATGCTAGGAGTAATCAGGTGCTCTGATGGGACATGTGTGCTATATAATAGTTATCTGTAATGATTTATTTATAAAAAGGCATGTATATCAAATATGAGCCAGGCACTTGAAGACAGTACCAGTTAGTAAACCTAAGAAACATGTAATTTTCATTTAATAGTGTGGAGGTTTCCACATGTTTGTCAAAGGCATCTGACCTGTCAGTGGAAGTTACAGATGGGGAACCGATTCTAACACTTGTGAGGGAAAAAACAACATTCTTTGAAATTATTGGATGTACTTATTTTCTCCTCATCTAGATATTTTATACATGAAAGGCATAGTCCCTGTCATGTGAAGGATTATATCTGGCAGAAATTATACCATTCACTTTGGAAACAAATGATTTATTATTACATTACATTTTCTTAAAATAGTTCAGCCAGATCATTTTAGTATAGAACAACTATACTGCAGAATTTATATTGTAAAATATTTTCTTAGAATAATGCTATATAGCTATCAAATATAAAATATATAATGTCAGAAATGTCAAAAAGATTTAAGTTATTGCAAATTCCGTTTTTCTGTACTAAAGTCACTTTTGTTTAGAGAGCTCTTAGATTAAGAAAGGGAAGGTAGCATCTTGCTGTTGCAGTACTGGAAGATGCAACAACATGGCTGGTATATGTATTTTAGAGATAAACACTGAGTTACTTAATTTAATCTTTAATTAGTACTGGATAACTTTTTTTAGAGTAAATGTTGAGATGTGAAATATTTGTTTTTTTTGTTCTTACAATTCTGATCATGTTGCTTCTCCGTAGACTGAATCAGATGTTTAAGTTTCTTTGTTATCTTTCATTTTTGCTCCTTCTTTCCTTATGCACATCTTGTGTAGTGATCGTCTTCCAGGTGTGTACCAGTATGAGTGGTTTGTTTTCAGGTCTACTAGGTTCACTTGCATATGTCCTATTAAAAAAACAAAACAAAAACAAAAACAAAGAAAATGCGCAAGAGGTGCTGTCTGGTAAAGTCAGTCACATTTTTGGATTATGTAACCACAAAAAGCCCAACCCTCTTTACAAGCAAATATCTGTTTTCAAGTATCTAGTACTCAGTGAAGATACCTGATAAGCATTACAGTTTTATATTTAACAGACTGTTGAGAGAGAGCAGATGTCAGCTAGAAAGACAGACACAGAAAAAACAGGCAGTTAGCTAGAACGAGAGATACAGAGAAAGAAACAAGTGGAAATAGAAATTTGCAGACCACTGTGGAGATATAGATAGATAGATGGATGGATAGATAGATAGATAGATAGATAGATAGATAGATAGATAGATAGACAGACAGATAGATATTGGTACAAGTTTAAAATGTTAGCATATTGGATTAAATTTATGAACTGTTAATGTGTTAATGACTTTACTTCTGCAGTCAGTGATTTAGTTCCCTCAGCCTTAATTTGCGTAAAGTTTAGCTCTGAGGAGCTCACTTAACTAGACAGTGCTTCTGGGTTATTGTTGAAAAGTAGCACTTGGGCCTAGTAGGCCTATCCGGTAAACAAGTTAAATAAAATATGTACTCCAGTCAAACATTGCAGTTTTGTAGTTTGCAGAATACTGAGATATGACACGTTAGGTAGACAGACAGAGACAGAGAAAGAGAAATATAAACAGGCAGACAGACAGCTAAAGAAACAGCATTATGGTGTTATAGTTTTGTGGAGCACTACACAACTCTATCAATTACAGAACAATGATAGGTAGGCATATGTATGCATACATAAAACAGTCACTAAACAACTAGAGATGTATCTGCTGTACAGTGGGACAATTAATGATTAATTTAAATAGGCATATTATAAAACATAGGAGTAAATGCAGGGGTGATTGTATAAATAGTGATGAACATGGATGAATAATAGCTATATCTGGCTATATAAACATTGATGAATATGGATAAATAGTAGCTGTATTTCATTTATATCTAGACTGGTAATGTCTGTGGGATACTACATATGGATAGATAGATAGATAGATAGATAGATAGATAGATAGATAGATAGATAGATAGATAGATAGATAGATATTACTTTGTTTTATGTATATCAGTATTAACAATAAAGTAATAATTCCAACAAATAATTTAACATGTAAAGTTTTACACTGACAGGTGCTCCACTGCACCGCATGCATTGTTTTGGCTAGTATGTTTGGGATGACATATGTTACTGTATTTTACTGAGAGTGTATCACTAGCAAAATATGTGCACGCCATGCATGCTGTTTGTGGTCATGATGCAAAGAACCCAGAATGCAAGTGTGCACTACATAATGCATTACTAAGAGCATGCTTCATCAGTCCTATCACTGAAGTATGCAGCAGAGGTATATCCAGGATTTTCAAATTTGTGCTGACAGCTCCCAGAGTGCTGCCCAACAACCCATACCCACATTAAAACTGCTGACCAAGCCACTCTCCCCCTTCATATTGCTGATCCCTGAACAGGTCATTGGCAAGTATAAACCAGGGTAGTTATTATTTAAATGATGAAGCAGCACAAACATTTCATTCCAAAAGTGCATCTTTCCTGAGCCAAAAAACAAAATATCTTTCCATTTACACTTGGGTAGATCAACCAATTTGCACCCTGAGATTCTTCTTCTTCCCCTTTGTAGCTCCTAACCACCATAGTAGCTCATTAGAGCTCCAGTAGAGCTATAGAGCTACCAAATAAATTACTGTCAGCCTCTAGGCAGCACATGCTCTGCAGTGTTGCGGTCTGTAGGTACAACATAAAGTGCTCCCCCCTAGGTAACACCAAAGCTGTGAGCCACAACAACATCCCTTCCACCTGCATGGGTCACCTGGCAATGGCTGCTCACTCCTAATGCCTACACTCACAGTAAACCTTTTGAAATAGTAACCATTACATTCTGAACAACAAACACATTTTGGCTGGGTTCAGTCATACTACCACTGACAATAAATGAAGAAGTGTACCATGGGAGTCAAACAAGCAAAAACTAAAACTGTTGAAAGTTACACCCTTACTACCTTAATTACATTCTATGAATCTCAATCCTTTGCTGAAAGGAAATTAGTTAAAGCAAGCCTAAGCTTCAGAACCAATGGGTCTGTATATGCACTAAGGTGCACTTTGTTGGAGATTTTTCCACTCTTATGACTCAGTGATAGTCTGAACAAAATTATTGGAAAGGAAACTAATGCAGTCTTATGCTTTTTTTGAAGGAAGAAATCGGTTTTGCCCAAGGCTCAATGTTCAAAGCTGACACAACACTACCCAATATACTGAGAAGATAACTGCTTGTAAAGACAAAGCACATCTGCAAATACAGCCGTCCTCCCTACCCTCCCATAAAATGAAGACATAGTCACCTTATGTATATCCCTATGCTGTTACATGCTGAAAGAACAAATGAAGACACTCATAGGTTTGATTGTGAAACATGTTAAAGAAATAATTACCGCACTCTTCTCAGTCTCTTTGTAAGCTAGTGTAAGTGATCTTGTGTGCACATATCTGATTACTGCTAGTTTCTGACTATGTTGGGTACAGGGAATTAATTGGAGATGTGCTTCCTCTACTAAGCCTGTTTCAAACTTCCACTGCACAGAATAATTTACTGCCAAACTCTATGCTTTTGTAAATAGTTGCATAAGCAAATTTTCCACTTTCAGAAATAAATACAACACCAAATTCAAAAATAACCCCCCCCCCATGGGCAGCATAATAAAAGAAAAAAATACTCATAGCATGCAAAAATAAATCTAACTCTCAAAAAGCCAAGCACACTCTTGCTAAACTAAATAAGGAACTCTGGAATGTGACTAAATCAACCAAAGCCAGATTTGAGTTAAAAATATAAACTCAGTTGAAAGATAACCACAAAGCATTTTTAACTGTGTTAGAAATCCCAGAAATAATGACTGGCACGACAGTGAGCTAGTAACAAATTATATTACATACGTGGACCAGAGGACACACCCAATCAACTGGTCATCTAATTCAGCTCGAACTTCACCCACCCATCATCCAATATTCTCAGATCAAATACCTGCATCTGTAACCCCCTCAAATCTCTCAACAATTTCTCAAGTCAGTACCTAAAGCCAAGAACATAATGTCTATTGGAACTGGATAACACTCCAGGCTGCCTACTGGTTAGTCCAAAATATAACTTGTCGAACTCCCCACAAAGGCTATTTAATACTAATTTCAAAATATTTTTGTGCTGGATGAATGAAAGACTGCAATAGATATTTCCTTGCTTGAAAGTGTGACTTCAATGGGCCCAGGCAGTTAGACAGACACAAGCCTAACCAGTCTCATCTGGCAACCTATGTCAACAATGGATTGTCCTTTGATCTACACATATTCACTATTGTAAGGAAATCCTTTTTCATTGTGCAGCTTATAGTTAAAGGTATAGCGTCCAGATCCAGGCACAGTTGTTACAACTCTATGTGGCACTCATTATGCCAATGACTGAGCAAAATGCCCCTTTTAGTATGTACCTGTCCAAACACTTGTCACAAGTGGATGCCATCTAACCCTCAAATATTTAGGAATTATTCTAGAGAAAGCCTCCTACTATGGAGCTATACCATGGTAAAATGTCTATCCCTCCATACCATGTGTTTTCTGCTACCAATATGAAACTGTTCACAGAAATCCTATACCATCATGTAAAAAGCTTCATCGAGGCAGCATTCCTTGTGGGTACACAAGGAATAAGCAGAGAACTAACTCAAACAACAAGCCACCCTGGTGGAATCCCAACATCAACAAGTTGTATAACAAAAGGAAGAAAATCATGGCCAAAACTATGAAGCGCAATACCCAGCAAGGTGAGAAACCCCTCAAACTAAATAAGCAACTCAGAAGACATATCAAGTCCAGCAAAGACAAATTTGTGGTAATAATAGCCTCAAAGGCAAAGGGTAACCACAAGGCCCACATTAGCATTGTCCACAATGTCAAAGGTAACACATAACAGTGTGCTGAACTAATTGTAAATGGAACTACCTAGAAGGAATCAGGGGATATAATAGACCTACTGGCTGATAAATTTAGTCCCAATTTTACCCCTTCTTTCTCCCAGTACCTTTCAAAAGATACCCTCAACCACTCAACCACAACTCTCCTGGCTAGGGGTCTATTGTCGGCCATCGAATGGGCTAACCATCGAATGGCTGAACATAGAATAGGGTAAATAAGTACTTGTCCAACACTTCCCCATCTCACTTACAGAAGTGCTTCAAACCCTTTTTCTTCACTATAGTGCAGTCTCAGAGTTGGTATATATATATATTATATATATATATATATATATATATATATATATATATATATATATATATATATATGTAGTAAGTGGGGGGGGTGGGGGGTGAAGCCCCCACCTGGGTGGGGTTGAAACTCTTCAATGTATGAGACAGGATAGTACTGGACAAGTAGTTACTTACCCTGTCAATGAAATGAAAGTTCAGTGAATGAACTTTCAATGCTTATTGTTCCATGCTCAGTCGTTCAATGGTTAGCCCATTCAATGGCAGAACATAGACCCTCAGTTATCACTGGTGAACAAGTCTTCAATGCAATGCACTCACCAAGCAAAGACTACTGCATCAATGGGCTCTGATAATATACTTGGATGTGTCTCGAATAGCATGAAACATGAGATAACAAGCCCTCTAAAATCACTGTTGAAAATTAGCCTCTTCACTGGCTTCATGCCTAGAAAATGGAGGACTGCAACATTAAATCATCAGCACAAGTACCAACCTGGATTACTACAGTCCCATAAGTCTGACCAGTCTTGTATGTAAAGTCATGGAAAGAATTATTATGGATATTTTAAATAAAGTGATAGGAAACCTTCATACATTGGAACCAGCATGAATTGGTTTCATCAAAGACAAATCATCTGTAATTAACCTGGTGGATTTGTTTTTTTTTTGAGAAAGTGACGAAAACTATGGATAGAGGGAAAAGTGCTACACACTGTCCATCTTCACCTGGTCAAATCCTTCATCATTATTCTCTGTTCAGGAATTGTATACAAAATCATGAAATTAGGAGTAAACCTTTTATCCCAAAGAATACCATCCCTACTGAGCAGTCTTTCACTCCGTGTAAAGCAGAGCACTTCTTTTACTCCATTCAGATGTAATCTGGATGAATGGATGGGTATCTACAAATTCCCCTCCAGTTTATCACCATTGATCCTCATAGATATGAGAAATATGTAATTGCCTCAACATACACTTGTTGCCATCTTTGAATATTCCTATCCGATAATTATAATTGGAATGCATGGGTTAGCTTCTTAAGATCCTCAAAAATCAGTAACTTAGTAGGTGCTTATAAATCTTTCATAACCATTCATTCATTCATTCATGAACAGTGGTCACGAAATCCCTCCATCTGGCACAGGTGACTGCACAGAGTATTTTCTTGAGATCCAAGTGAATCCTTTCCCCTCTATATTCTGCACTAATAGGCCCTAAAGTTTCTGACAAAAGGTCATTGGCCTAAAGGACCTGAGCTAGCAAGAGAGATACGCCAGTTATCTTGAACTATGGCTTAAAATGCATACAGAGGGACAGGTTTTTTAATACTGATCTTATATATTTAGAAAGTTGCTGGAATAACAGACATTGTGAAGTATGACATCTGAATTTCAAATATGTCCTTATTTAGTGACTGCAATCCACAACAAATTTTGTGGCTTGCTGGAAACATACCAAAAATATAATGCACACACACACACACACACACACACACACACACTTTCTGTCTCATACAGAAACAAACAGAACCACTAGTATAAATTTCACACACATACACACATCACTTACTTACCTTCTCTCTCAATGTAACGGCTATTTTAAATTCCACTCACGAGTGCAAAATAAGGCTATAGCCACATTGGCATGCGTGCGAAGCACGCATGATCCTCCTTAAACAAAAAGATGTTGCCACCACGGAGAAAAGAAGCTTTTTTGTTTGTTTGTTTATTTAAATTGTTTCCAAAGTTGCAGCTGTAAAAGTGGGAGGGAGCTCGCCCCCGCCTCGCCCTATGGTTCGGGCGCCCTTGCCTTTATTGTTCCCCCTGGATCCTAGTGCCTACCTTGTGCTACCCCCTGCACACAAACACTGCACTGAAGTGTATACAGTTAGTATACCTGCCGAAGTCGTTTGGTATGCATTACAGGACTATTGTAGCTGTATGTCTGTAACATTTGTGTGTCTGTGTGTGTGTGTGTGTGTGTGTGTGTGTGTGTGTGTGTGTGTGTGTGTGTGTGTGTGTGTGTGTAGCCGCACACCGGAAAACTCTTAATTTTTTTTTTTTTTTTTTAATGAACAACTCCTCCTAAATGAAAAGCTTTTGTCACAAAGGGTTTTATTCCCTTTAATCCAACCACACACATTTTTCATGTAACGAAAATATTTCAAATCATAGTCTTAGTGATTTCTTCCTGAATTTATTTCTGCAAACACCAGCCATTGTAAAACATTGTGTT